>NC_136956.1:18291132-18576132 GCF_032717465.1 Coenobita brevimanus
GTATAGAAGAGGAAAATGTAAAAGACAAGATCACAAGAGGCAAAAAGCAGATGGCAAATGTGATGAGCTTACTGAAAGAAGTATCAGAAAAATCTGTAGTAAAGACATAGAGGAACACAAAAGGTTAGGGAAATACGAGAAAAGCAAGACAAGACTTCTAAAGGAGACTTTCCAGAGTGTGAACACTGTGCAGGAGATACTAAAAAATGCAAAGAATCTTATGGAAAAAGAGGAGTTCGAAAATGTATGGATAAAAAGATGCGTAACACAAGAGGAACTGGAATTACTGAAAGAGAAGAGGGAGGAAGTAAAAACAAAAAATGAGGGAAGATCAGAAGAGCAGAAGAACACATTTGTTTTACAAAGTAATAGGATTGCAGGTACGAAAATGATACACAAACAGGAGGGAATAAAAAAGGAGGAAGGTAGTAGAACCATGTCATGACAAGTATATAAACAAGATGATAAACTTGATGTACTCAAATGTGGATGGAATGGTATCTAAATTACTAGAGATGAATGATTATGTCAGAGATGATGAACCACAAATAATATGCCTAACTGAAAAAAAAATAACACCAAGGATATCCAATGACATACCGGTACTAAACTTAGAGGAATACAATATATGGAGTAGAGACAGAAATTTAAAGAAAGGAGGAGGAATTATAATATTAACTAAGACAAATCTAAAAGTCAATGAAATAAAACTAGATATACCATCACAAGTAGAACTGATTGCAGTAGAGATCAACACATCTGAAGGGAAAGTAATTGCAGCCAATTTGTACATGCCACCCAGATCAAACACATGGGAAAGACACGAATATGAGGACCTGGCAGAGAGTACAATTCAGAGTTTAAGATCATTACTACCTAAAATGGAAGAGAAATCGGAAAGAATGATACTAAATGGAGATTTTAATACAAATATAAATTGGAATACTCTAGATATAATAACCCAAGAAAGCTGTTGGGACCAAAAGCTCCTGGATCTCGTGCAAGAGTTTTTCCTAACGCAACATGTGAGGGAAACCACCAGAAAAAGAGGACTCGATGTACCTTTAATGCTAGATATAATATTTATTAGGCAAGAAAATGATATTGACAGTTTAATATATCACCGTCCACTCGGCAAAAGCGATGATGCAGTAGTAAATTACAACTTCAGGATAGCATATGACATAGTTAACAGCAATGAAAGTTACAAAAAGAGCCTAAACTATAAAAAAGGGAAATTATGAAGACCTAAACAAGTATTTCTTAGAAGTTGATTGAGAAAATGAGCTTAGAGGACAAGATTTAAATGCTGTATATAAAAAATTCTGTGAATTTTATGAAATAGGAGTCCAGAGGTACATCCCACAGCACAAAGGAGATAAGAAAATACAGAAATGGTTCAATACAGAATGTAAAAATTCAAAAGAAAGAAGAGATTTGTTGTGGAATAGATACAGGAGACACAATAGTGAAAGGGCGTATAATAATTACAAACAGGCAAGAAACGATTATACAAGAATAAGGAGGGAAGCCCAAAAACAGTTTGAGGAGGATATAATACATAAATGTAGTGATCAACCAAAGCTGTTTTACAGCTACATCAGAAGCAAAACCAAAGTAAAAGATATAATACAATCCATTACGGACGAGGGAATCATTTATACACAAGAGAATGATATTTGTGAAGCACTAAATAAGAATTTCCAATTAGTTTTTACAAAAGAGAAAAATTTTGAGAGGGACTATGTGGAACATGCATGTCCACACATACTACCAGATATACAAATAGCAGAAAAAGTAATACAGGAGGAGTTAAGTAAATTAGACAGAGGAAAAGCAAGTGGTCCTGATGAAATTTCATGCTGGGTACTACGAGAATGTGCATAGGAGTTAAGTAAACCATTATTTTTAATTTTCAAGAAATCCCTGAGTCAATGTAAACTACCTGATATTTAGAAGAAAGCAAATATTGCCCCCTTATTCAAGAAAGGAAATAGACAAAATCCACTCAACTACCGACCAGTATCACTGACCAGTGTTGTAAGCAAGGTATTAGAAAAGCTTATAAGAAAAGCTTGGGTAAATCATCTAGAAGAACACAGTATGATAACAGAAAGACAGTTTGGTTTCAGGAAAGGAAAATCATGTGTTACTAATCTGTTGAGCTACTATGACAGAGTAACAAACACAATACAGGAAAGAGAATGATGGGTGGACAGTATCTATTTAGATTTCAAGAATGCATTTGACACAGTACCACACCAAAGACTTTTATGGAAACTGTACCATCAAGGAGGAATTCGAGGCAAACTGTTTTGTTGGATGCAAGATTTTCTCATAAAAAGAGTAATGAGAACGGTACTAAGAGGAAACTACTCATCATGGAAAGAAGTGACTAGTGGAGTACCACAGGGTTCAGTGCTGGCACCAATCATGTTTTTAGTGTACATAAATGATTTAAACAGTAACACTGGAAATGAGAGCTATCTGATTATGTTTGCAGATGATGCAAAAATACAAAGGAGAATTACTAACACAGACTCTTGTAAAGAGCTACAAGAAAAATTAAATAAACTTCATGAATGGAGTAATACATCGCAAATGGAATTCAATGTGGACAAGTGTCATGTAATCAAGTTTGGTAAAAGTGGAAAAAGACCTGATTGGGATTATACGTTAGGAAATAAAACCATATACACATCAGAAAGAGAGAAGGACCTAGGTGTGATTATCAATAACAGACTCTCTCCAGCTGACCACATCAGCGAGAAGGTACGGAACATGTATACACTGCTTGCAAATATGAGAATAACATTCACATACGTAAATGAAGACATGCTAAGAAGGATAATAACATCATTCATTAGACCAACCCTGGAATATGCATCAGTAGTCTGGAGTCCTCATCTCAAAAAACACATAGATAATATTGAAAAAGTTCAAAGGGCCGCTACAAGATGGATACGAAGCTTAAGGGACCTAAACTACGAAGAAAGAGTAAATAAACTGAGTCTACCAACACTACAGGAGAGAAGGAAAAGAGGTGACATGATAATGCTATATAAGTGCATATCAGGGAAGGAGAAAATAGACATAAATGATTACTTAACATATGGGGAAGCATCAGCAAGAGGACACTGCAAAAAACTGCATAAGAAGAGAGGTGATAAAGACGTAAGGAAATTCAGTTTCCCAAACAGAGCAATTGATCAATGGAATCCACTACCGAATGAAATAGTGTGTGCCAAAACAATTCATAAATTTAAGGATATGTACGATTAAAATGGTTTAAGACACGGCACAGTACGAGCTTGACTCATTCCTGTAAAGATACAATTAGGTAAGAACACACACACACACACACACACACACACACACACACACACACACACACACACACACACACACACACACAAATCAGACAAACAAGCGCACAAAAACACACAAACAAGAATATAAAAACAAGCACAGACAAACAAACACAAACAAGAACATACAAACAGGCACAGACAAACAAACACAAACACACAAAACAAACAAATAGAAACAAGCATATAAACAGAGAAACAAACAAATACACAAACACACATGCAAAGAAACACAATCAAACAAACACACACATGCATAGAAACACACACGGAAAACACACATACGCACGAGCGCAAGAACACAAGCAAAAACACACAAAAACACACACATACACACTCACAAACAAAACACAAACACAGAAACAAATACAAACACACACAAACACATACAAACACTCACAGAAACACACACACACACACACACACACACACACACACACACACACAAACGAGAATGCCTGTAAAATCCACATTTATGCATGCAGACTACGATCGACCTTCGCTAATTACGTGCAAAGATACTTGCATTGCCCAACTAACCTTCGTGACAGTCGCGAAGTGGGGGCGTAAAAGTATCGAGTTTGGTTTCCTTTTTTCTTTCTTGATTAAAAGTAACTCCAAAATGAAAAGGCATTCGAGAATTAGTAATAATTAGGAAAGTTGCTTACTTATTTAGAGCAGCATTCGATTTATAGAATGGAATTTGCAGCCTAAAAGCATTCAGTGTTCCTTTTAGGTCATCTGCGATATGTAAACCTTCTCTGATCCGTGTTGCCCTATTTTGCTTAAGTCTAATAGAGGAAAATAGGTCCAAATAGATCCCTGGGAAAATTCGGACCTTGTGGAAAAAGACAGATAAATAGGAAAAAAAGAGGTTCACTGAAAAAAATTGGTCCACTGACAAATTTCGGTGCATGGGGGAATTGGTCCATTGGGGAAATGGGTCCATGTGGTAGTATCGGTCCATGCGCTAAAACTTATTCATGACAAAAAACAAAAAGAAAATCGATCCATGCTGTAAAAATAGCTCCATGTGGTAAATATAGGTAAACGAGTGAAACAGGTCCATAGGTAAAATAGGTGCAAGAAGGAAATAAGTCCATGATGAAAAGTTCATAGTAAAACAAAGATGTGTGGGGCAAAATAGGTCTCTTGGGGAAAATACGTATCTTGGGGAAAATACATCTCTTGGGGAAAATACGTTTCTTGGGGAAAATACTTCTCTTGCGGAAAATAGGTCTATGGGAAAAATGGGTGCAAGGGTGACAGTTTGTAAAGGCAGGAACACATCCCTGAAGGAAAAATGTTAGTGGGAGTTGGCATCTATGGGGTGTAGCCAGAGATGGATTTATGTTCTAGTAGAGTATAATATGTATTTAGTAGCTAACTTCCGTAAAAAGATTGTAAACTAGGGGAAAGAAAAAATAAAATGATTGTTTAGGCATATGGGCGAAGAAATGTAGATGCAATATTCAAATGAAAAGCAAAGCCACAAGAGAGCATTTGGGATAGGAGGAGAAGAGTTCTAAGCCATTACTTCAATTTCATTACCTACAATGTGATCGAGAGCATCTTAAAAATTTTTCAGGTAATGTTTCAACAGCTTGTTTGTAATTTTCAAACATCAGAAAATAATATAGAGCTTATGTAATAATTATGTCTAGGCACACACACACACACACACACACACACACACACACACACACACACACACACACACGCACACACACATAGAGAAACCATGATGGTGGTAAAGTAAGAATCTAAATCAGGCTAAGCTACATACTCGTGAGGAAGACGGGAAAGTAATTACATGTAGAAAGGTGATGGAAAGTCAAACCTTAACCCCCGCTGTGCTAATTCTTATCAACCCTATCTTCTTTTTTTTTTTACTTGTTATTTTAATATGTTGATTTTTTTTTTCTTTCATCAGATCAAGTGTTTCTGAGCTCGAACTCTTCATCAACCTCGTCTTTTTGTTACTGACACCTCTTTATTGGGTGTGAGGGTGGCACTAAGTCACGAGCACCATGAGAGATAGACAGGCATGAATCCACCATTGCTGGGCCACAAATGAGAACTGAATTACAAAACACGAGGTACTGGGCAACTGCAGTGTGGCAGGGATTGGCAACAACTCTGATGGTGTAGAGGGAGACTGAACATTCCCATGGAAACCATTGACATTTCCTCGTGCTTGATATTATGGCTTAGAGACCCGCCGCCTCATATGAGGCGATCAATGCAGCCAGGGGTGGCCTGCATATCTGAATTATTAAATATGCGGTATTTGGCAACTGCAGTGTGGCAGGGATTGGCAATAGCTCTGATGGTGTAGAGAGAGACTCAACATTCCCATGGAACCCACTGACACTTACTCGTGCTTGATATTATGGCATGGAGACCCATTGCCTCATATGAGGCGATCAGTTTGGCCAGGGGTGGCCTGCATAGCACCTCATAATTATGAGGCGATGAGTGCGGCGGGGGTTAAAAACAAAGTACGGGCGTGGAGGAGCCGTGTGTGTCCAGTGTGGGCTGCAGGTGGTGAGGGAGGAGTTACTGATGAGGAAGGAGTGATTCGACAAGGAGGAGTGTAATGTTTTTTTATTCCTTTTTTTTTTTTTTGCTCACTTGAGCTTAATGGCGATCATCAACAAGAAGGGGCATGAGACCATGCACGACAAGGTCAGTTGTCCAATGACAAGCACACCACAACAAAGGAAACACACAGCAGAAGGTAAAGATGCACGAGAGGCAGTTGCAGAAAGACTGATGGCTGAAGGCTGACTAGATGGTAGATGAATGGGATCCGGAGTCTGAGTCAGAGTCAGAACTGGCAGAGAGATAAGACTGCAAAAGTTCTGAGGGTGTACGAGAGAATCCAACACTCCTTGGGGCCGGTAACAGGCTGGAGGGACCCCCCAACTCATCTCAGTGAAGTAGAGCAAGGCCCTCCTCGGTATACATCCACTCACCAGACTCCACTGTTGCCAAGTCTTCATGATGGCCCAACTGATTCTCAAAAACCTCGATGCCAAACTGAGAGAGGGAGGCAAAATCGCCTCAAGTGAGTTGCCAGGCTGAATAGAGGGCTCAGGACCCATCAGTGCCACACTATATAGTGGCGTAGGATGCACGGCAAGAGACGTCAAGGGAGACAGAGATGGCAGGAGCAACAACCTCAGATGGTGATGGGGGTGTAACATCCCCAACCCCCATGGGCACCTCAGGGAGGGACTGAGAGGCAGACTGACGGGAGACAGCATGCCCTGACAGCTGGATCCTTGTTGGGGGAGTAGAGGGCTGCAGCTGGAGCACCCTCGGGACCAAGGAAGTGGGATCACAGAGGACCTAGGACAATGATAAGGGGCCCTCATCCCAGACCTTCTCTGCACTACAGGTGTGGAGGAAAAAGACTCTGGGATGGAGCTCGCCATGAGTCTGCTGGCCTGGAATGTAGAAGTCAGGCATTGGGCGAGGCTCGCCAGATCATCCCCTGAGAAGACAAGAGTAGCCTCCACATACATAGCGATGATGTTTGTCAGGGAAGGAGGTAGGAGAAGCAGATATAGGAGGATGACGGCGCCAACGACGGAGGAGGGCATGGGGAGAGCCCCGAACTACCTGCTCTCCAGACCCGGTGACAAAGGCAGCTGCAGGACCCTTAGCACCCTCCTGCATGATGATCTCCACCATCTCACCAGCAGCAACATAAGGCACAGGTTGGGTAGGGTTGGGGGCCACGATGGAGGAGCAATGTATGAAAACAACTCCCCCTGAGCCCCAGTGAGTCAGGAAACCATACCCCTTCCTGACATGGTACCATGCGACATGCCTCACTACCTTACTTGCAGTGCCTCACGACCTCTTTCTCTCGACTCACAGTAAAACCTCTGTCACCACTCACGTTGTCAGAAGTAGTGTGACTGATAGAAAAGTCTGATTCGTTTATGGGATGCCCTGACGCTTCACAACAATATCAAATGATAGACAGGTGGCTTAGATAGAGGTAGACCCATCCTATATGACGTTTCCTGCTGTTTTGGAATTCTTCAACTGAATTGTCTTTCAGTTTGTCCAATATATGATGTAATTCAACGACTACATTTATTACAGACATTAGAGGATCGCAGAACGTCAGGGATTCGGTCTTTATATTCGAACCATTTGGTGACATGGGTTTGAACGCTATTCTACGACATACATGAAGATCGAATTCCTTAACTAACCTCGATATATTAGTACATATGGAGAAGGATCTCGGCCCTAAAATTGGGAGGATATAATACTGTACACAGATGCTTTGTTCACTATGGTCAAAGGTGGGTTACGGATTTTATTTAGTCTCCCTTCACTGTGTATGAAAGAAAGTGGGAAACCATAGAGCAATGCATCTGGAGGTGAACTTAAATCTGAAAGCAAAATAAAATAAGTTGAGTAAATATTATAAGCTCTAGTAACCAGGATTTACACCAAATTACGTTCAAATTACCATAAGGACAGCAGAGCTGAATAAGGTGTTTAGTCCTGTGAATGTAGGCTTACTACTATGGTGAAGTGATGAAAGAATTTGCTGTTTTTTCAACTATTCTTCTTTTACGCTAACTTGACCTAGATTCTCGTGTTGTTGCAACTTATTTCACACAGCTTAGTGTCGGAAAAAGACGGTACTACAGATGTACATACTTGTCACAATAATTTTTCGTGACTAGCATCATATTCTAATGGTAATCTATTGTTATAACTCAGCATTCAATATAGATATCAGTTTTAGGCCAAATTAGAGTAGAAAGGGTATTGTATAACAAGAATGGGTCTTCTCTTGCATTCTTCAGTATCAGAGGTGAAGTGAATCGTAGGATGCCTCGAGTTTAAATAGCTTAGAAAGAGACGGGACATTATCTGAAAAACAAAATAAAAAAGTATCGTCAACATATCACAAGTAAAGATGAGGTTTGAAATGGAAGGGACATAGCCAGAGCCAGTTTATTGTATAGAAGCACACACACACACACACACACACACATACACACACACACACACACGAAGCACCGAGGAGACCAGACGCAAGCCGCCACCACTCCATACACGGCCAATTTGGCCAGAGGCATTATCTAAATTAGTATCTTTATATGAGTCAAGCTCTGTACTAGGTTAGACTAAATGGTGTTCTAATAAAAAAAAAAAAAAAAGTTTTAAGCAAGACTTGTTCAAACAGAAAAGAAAACAAATTAGAGTAAGAATGCGCACAGTCAGCGGATCGTTTGTTTAGTCTACAATCTGCCCCAGGGAATGTAAGTACCATATGTGTTTTTAGTACTGCAACATGACCACATACTTTAGTAAAGCAAATTTGGAAAAGAAAAGGGATAAAGGTAGAAAGCAGAACGATTATTTCTACCAAGAACTGGTTGAAATGGAGACTCACAATAAACTGGTGGAACGAGTACACAGGCTAGAGATGGCTTTTCAAAATGAGATTGATGAAATTAAGAAACAGATGCACTTGCAAAAGGAAGAAATAGAAAAATTAGGATAGGAAGTCAACAAGAAAGACACAACCATAAATGAGTTGACAGTAGAATTGGGTTCACTTAGGAGAAAAATTAGTGAAATGGCAAGTACAGTAGTCAACCAAGAGAGTATCATGGAAGAGTTAAAAAATGATGCAGAGACAATTAGGCAAGTAAGCAGTCTGATAGACCAGAGCAGTGATAATGAGGAGAAGATAACACAGGTGAATGAAGGTGTGCAAAGCTACAAAAATGATGTGGAAACCACTTATGCTGAAATGGTGAAAGTAAAGAAAGACTTAGAAACAATGGTGGAAGAAAAAAGCATTAAAAAGGAAGTGTTAAGAAGAGTCCAAAACAATCCTAAGTTAGAGATTCAGTAGATATCAACAAATCTATAATAATCACTGGTATAGAAGAGGAAGAAGTTAAAAACAAGATCACAAGAGACAAAAAGGAGATGGCAATTGTAATGAGCATATTGAAAGAAGTATCAGAGGAAATCTGTAGTAAAGACATAGAGAAACACAAATGGTTAGGGAAATACCAGAGAAGCAAGTCAAGAACCCTAAAGGTAACCTTCCAGAGTGTAAACACCTTGGAGGAGATACTAAAAAATTCAAAGAATCTTATGGAAAAAGAGGAGTTCAAAAATGTATGGATAAAAAGATGCCAAACACAAGAGGAACTGGAATTACTGAAAGAGAAGAGGGAGGAAGCAAAAAAAAAAAAAAAAAAAAAAAAAAAATGAGGGAAGATCAGAGGAGGAGAAGAATACATATTTTTACAAAGTAATAGGATTGCAGGTACGAAAGTGGTACATAAACAGGAGGGAATAAATAGGAGGAAGATAGTAGAACCAAGTCATGACAAGTATATAAACAAGATGATTAAGTTGATGTACTCAAATGTGGATGGAATGGTATCTAAATTATTAGAGATGAATGATTGTCAGAGAAAATGAGCAACATATTATATGCCTAACTGAAACAAAATTAACACCAAGGATATCATCTTAGAGGAATATAATATATGGAGAAGAGATAGGAACTTAAAACAAGGAGGAGGAATTATAATATTAACTAAGAAAAATCTAAAAGTCAAAGAAATAGATTTAGATATACCCTCATAAGTAGAAATGATTGCAGTAGAGATCAATACATCTGAAGGGAAAGTAATTGTAGCCAATTTGTACATGTCACCCAAGTCAAACACATGGAAAAGAGACGGATATGAGGACCTAACAGAGAATACAATTCAGAGTTTAAGATCATTATTACATAAAATGGAAGAGAAATCGGAAAGAATTATACTAACTGGAGATTTTAATACAAATATAAATTGGAATACTCTACATATAATAAGCCAAGAAAGCTGTTGGGACCAAAAGCTCCTGGATCTCGTGCAAGAGTTTTTCCAAACGCAACATGTAAGGGAAAGCACCAGAAAAAAAGGACTCAATGTACCTTCAATGCTAGATCTCATATTTACTAGGCAAAAATACGATACAGACAATTTAATATATCACCCTCCATTCGGCAAAAGTGACCATGCAGTACTAAATTGCAACTTCAGGATAGCATATGACATAGTTAACAGCAATGAAAGTTACAAAAACAGCCTAAACTATAAAAAGGGAAACTATCATGACCTAAAGAAGTACTTCATAGAAATTGATTGGGGAAAGTAGATTAGAGGACAAGATTTAAATGCTATATATAAAAAGAATTCTGTGAACTTTATGAAATAGGAGTCCAGAAATACATCCCATAGCACAACGAGAAGAAAAGAAAATAAAGAAATGGTTCAATACAGAATGTAAAAAATCAAAAGAAAAAAAGAGATTTGTTGTGGAATAGATACAGAAGACACAATAGTGAAAGGGCATATAATAATTACTAAGAGGCAAGAAACGATTATAGAAGATTAAGGAGGAAAGCCCAAAAACAGTTTGAGGAGGATATTAAAATAAGCAGTGATCAAACGAAGCTATTTTACAGCTACATCAGAAGCAAAACCAAAGTAAAAGATAATGTACAATCCATTACGGACCAGGGAATCACCTATACACAAAAGAAGGATATTTGTTAAGCACTAAACAAGAAATTCCAGTCAGTTTTTACACAGGAAAATAAATTTGAGAGGGACTATGTGGAACATGCATTCTCACGCATGCTAACAGATATACAATCATCAGAAAAAGTAATACAGGAGGAGCTAAGTAAATTAGACAAAGGAAAAGCAAATGGCCAAGGTAAACTACCTGATATTTGGAAGAAAGCAAACATTGTTCCCTTATTCAAGAAAGGGAATAGACAAAATCCACTCAACTACCGACTAGTATCACTAACCAGTGTTGTAAGCAAGGTATTAAAAAAGCTTATAAGAAAAGCTTGGATAAATCTAGAAGAACACAATATGGTAACAGAAAGAGAGTTTGGTTTCAGAAAAGGAAAATCATGTGTTACTAATCTGTTAAACTACTATGACAGAGTAACAGACACATTACAGGAAAGAGAAGGATGGGTGGACAGTATCTATTTAGATTTCAAGAAAGCATTTGACACAGTACCATACCAAAGACTTCTATGGAAACTGTACCATCAAGGAGGAATTCGAGGCAAACTGTATTGTTGGATGCAAGATTTTCTCATAAGAAGAGAAATGAGAACAGTACTAAGGGGAAATTACTCATCATGGAAAGAAGTAACTAGAGGAGTACCAAAGGGCTGAGTGCTGGCACCAATCATGTTTTTAGTGTATATAAATGATATAGACAGTAACAAAGGAAATGAAAGCTATCTAGATATGTTTGCAGTTGATGCAAAAATACAACGGAGAATTACTAACACAGACTCTTGTAAAGAGCTACAAGAAGAATTAAATAAACTTCATGAATGAAGTAATACATGGCAAATGGAAATCAATGTGGACAATTGTCATGTAATCAAGTTTGGTAAAAGTGGAAAAAGACCTGATTGGGATTATACGTTAGGAAATAAAACCCTACACACATCAGAAAGAGAGAAGGACCTAGGTGTGATTATCAGTAACAGACTATCGCTGGCTGACCACATCAGCGAGAAGGTACGGGACATGTATACACTGCTTGCAAATATAAGAATAGCATTCACATACATAAATGAAGACATGTTAAGAAGGATAATAGCATCACTCATCAGACCAACCCTGGAGTATGCATCAGTAGTCTGGAGTCCTCATCTCAAAAAACACAGACAAGACTGCAAAAGTTCAAAGGGCCGCTACAAGATGGGTACCAAGCTTAAGGGATCTAAGCTACGAAGAATGACTAAATAAACTGAATCTACCAACACTACAGGAGAGAAGGAAAAGAGGTGACATGATTATGCTATATAAATGCATATCAGGGAAGGAGAAAATAGACATAAATGATTACTTAACCTATGGGGAAGCATCAGCAAGAGGACGCTGCAAAAAACTCATAAGAAGAGAAGTGATAAAGACTTAAGGAAATTCAGTTTCCCAAATAGAGCAATTGATCAGTGGAACGCACTACCGAATGAAATAGTGTGTGCCAAAACAATTCACAATTTTAAGGATATGTACGATAAATATGGTTTAAGACGTGGGGCAGAACGAGCTTGACTCATTCCTGTAAAGATACAATTAGGTAAGAACACACACACACACACACACACACACTCATTTGCTATACAGGGCCCAAGGGGATTTCGCACCACTACTCCATCTATTTGCTTAAAATGTTTACTGTTAAAAAGGAATATCCAGTCTTTAACGGGAAGGGACACTACTTTACAAAACTGATTTTTATTAAAGTCATTAATAATTATATTTTTATCTTTTGTGGTAGATGGTGGCAAACGTCATCCACTCATTTGATGTATAGTTGTTGCCTACTTCTTCCTTCATCTTTATTATTCTTTTTCTGTGTCTGCCCTCCTCTCTTCCTATGTCTCCCATCTTTCCTGTCACTTTTTGTTACTCTTGTTTCCTTCTCACGTGGCCTTACATTGGGTGACTAGCCTAATGATTTCCTGTAAACCAAGAAACTATTTACAATGCTGGTTGTTAACCATATAACCAACCCACACATGTTCCATACGTGTCAACAAGTGGTTTGGGGTTAGTGCCCCTCCACATAAAACAACTAACTTAAAGACAAATGGCCACCCTTTACAGAATTATGGCATCTGGCTGTAGATAGATAGATATATCTCTAAGAAATTGATCTGTTCATAATTTCTGTAGTTTCAGTATATAAGTGGAATGATTGTGAGTAGTGATATTTATATCTGAATTACTGTCCTTTGCCATAAAACATTGCATTTTCCCATTGCAGAATATGTCCACATGATTATGCTGGTAAGATTGAGACGAGGCTGAATAACGGATGGTATGTGGATAAGTTTATGGTCAACTTCGCTGGGTAAATGTAGGATACAGTTGTGCATTATCGTTTTTTCTGGATCGTAATTTTAAAATAAGAACATTTTTTTAATAGTTGGGGCATGTTGGGTTCATGGGGAGTGAGAGATTGACAGGAAATATGTTGGAGAAAGCAGTGGTTGAAAGCAGAAGACCAACAACAATGTGGATGTGTCTTCAGGCATGTAGAACTGAAAAGAATGTACCGGAATTTCTTCTTTTCCTTCTCCTCCTCCGTCTTCTTTCTTCTTCTTCTTCATTATTATTATTATTATCAGTATTATTATTAAAAGTATTTCCCTGGTCATTCTACCATAGCTTGCCCAGGTGCTTCAAACCTCATTCTTGTCAGGTAAGGAGGCTCCATAGCACCTTTTCCTTAGTACACTCGACCCTCCATTTCCCAGACTAAAGGGGGGGGGGGAAGGCCAGTCCGGGAACCCCAAAAGTCCGGGAATCGCAAAAGTCTGGCCCCACATACCATTCCCGTCCATACTTTGTCCGAATTCTCCAGCACTGTCCGGCAATTATTCCGACATTATAGAGCATTCTGGAATGTAGGCTACCTGTACCAACATAACTAACAAACAGTGTACATAAGATAATAACACTGACACAATAATATAAACATTAACACGCCCTGTTCCAACCGATTTTCCACCACTGACTTCCCCCAGTCCTGACCAATTTTAGAAAAAGAAATTTTTGGCTCAAACCTCCGCTTTTGGTGAGAAACATCGAAAATTCATAGAGAAATCGCTCACCTGAGGTTTAAAATACTCAATATAGGTAGCAGTACCCCTTACATTACTGGGTTTTCTATCAGGGTGGCTCCAAAGAAAACGAGTTCTATGGGAGGGTAACAATTCCACACCACTCATAAATGGTATTTATTTATTTATTTGGTACGAATTTATATGTAGTACGAGAGTATATTGGTTTTCACACAGTAATATAGGCAATATAAGCATTGTTTCACTCACCAAACACAGCAACATACCTAACCTTTTATAGCAACATTACTTGATCATCATTTCTGACTGTTTTTTCCTCTAATGCTTTGTAAACTTTGTCCTCCACATTGTCATCGATTGTGGAATCACTCTGGCCATGAATTTCGTACCGTGGCATGACATGTCTTTACTGGCCAGGTCACAGGTAACAGGTGAAGTGCCAGGACAATGGCATGCAGGGGAGGAGGTCATGTGGGGTAAGGCATTGTCCCTGCCTGCCATCTTGTAGAGGAAGGTGTCCCGTGTATGCATACCAAAAATCAAGCGCAAAAATTTAAAATTGTGCAAAATAGGGACCTTGCAATTGATGCACGTTTATATATGTCAATGGGACTGACAGTGACCAAACGTGAGGACGTATATATACGTCAACAGGATGCGGCGGGTTAATGCAGTACATACTGAAATAGCATACAGTATATATAAATATAAATAATGTCACGAGCTGGAAGGAACAGGTGGGGTGAAGCAGGATGGTGGCCATGATGTTTTTCATGTATGACAATACTGTATCTTTTTGTGTGTGTTACAAATGGCCTTTATTGAGTCCAAACCTTGCTAAAATTATACTGTGCTCTGCAGCAGTCCGTTTATAGTTTTATACACAAGTGTTCATGGGTCCTTCGGGCCCCTCGCACTTGCTCCTGCGGAGGGCTGTCGCGCTGCTATAATATATTTTAGTTATACCTGTGGGCAAAAAATTCTACGGAGATCCTATGCCAGGAGCCTGGAGTGGCGTTTTTTGGTCAAAATATGTTCGCTCATTAAGTATAGGAAAAGTTTTTCAATCATGATGGGACCAAGTTTTTTCACATCAGCAAATTTTTTGTGATTTTTGTCCCAATTTTGGTATGATTTGAATGTGTAGTTTTGGCTGCCCAAAATACACACACACACACACACACACACACACACACACACACACACTCACACACACACACACACACACACACGCCTACTGCTATAGTATATTAGCCCTCTCGCGCATGATAAGTTTCAGTAAGTTTTCTGGCTCATGATTTTATCTGACGAAGCCGCCCGGCCCAGGATCCCGCGCACAGCAAATTTGGGCGAATGAAACACATTCTTGCCTTATTTTCGCCACCCAAAAATCATTTTATTCCCATCAAACCTTTCTCAAGGTAGGCATCGATGTTTGTTCTATCTGATAAACTGGACCAAAACACAGGAAAACACCAAAAAAAAAATGTTATTAGCCCTGGAAGCAAGGTAGAGTGAACCTTTTTTCACTTCCCAACATCGTCGTTTGAATGCTTTCCATCATACAGGAAAATGATCGAATAAGTTTTTAAAGAGAATTTCATCAGCTTTCTAACGAAACAAATCCGGTTGTGCTACGATGTATACTTTTCGAGAAAATGGCCAAAAACTGTAAGCCATTTTCGGAAAAAATTCACTGATCTCTGATAGCTAAATTTTCCTAGGCACCTTATGTTTTTATTACATAGTAATATGCCCAAATTCACCAGCTTTCCCCAACTCAAAGAAGAACCCCATACGCCTCAAAGTTCTCGAGTAAATCGAAAGAAAGTACTAGGCACTCCGTCCGTGATTGACTTTCGTGATGCACGCACGGCGTATGCAATGTTCCCGTCTACGTAACAACGAATTCTTATCACAAATATTACATAGTTATGTATTGTACATACGTAGAATTTACTGCTCTTCATCATGGTTCAAACGTAAAATCGATACGTCCAATAGTTTTCGAGTAATTGGCCGACAAACTGAGAGTATTACTACGAGCATTTTTCAATGGTAACAGCCGCGAAGAGACACTCATTTCCACCGCCTTTTCTCGCACAAAACGTAACATAATGCTTACATTTTGGTATTGATCATACGTAGAATTTAGTGGTATAGATCATGGTTGTTACAAAAAATCGGTAAGTCTAATAGTTTTCGAGTAATTGGCCGACAAAGTGAGGTTATTACTCCGAGCGCTTGTCACTGATAACAACCGCCAGGGAAAAAAACATTTCCCTCGCCTTTTACCCCCCAAAAACTCTACCCAAAGCTTACATTCTGGTATTAATCATACGTAGAATTTAGTGGTATTGATGATGGTTGTAACAGGAAATCGATAAGTCTAATAGTTTTCGAGTAATTGGCCGACAAAGTGAGGTTACTCTTCCGATTTCTACCAACTTTTACACACACTGTAATTTCTTTGCACACTTGCCTGAAGACTATGCTACCAATTTCCTCCCCCCCCCTATCTGGACAGACTGTTACATCTTCCATGGATGTTTTCCTATTGTTATAACCTACTACACATAAACATAACTCTTCTATTGTTACTGCTGTGGAGATTTACTTTCTTTCATATGTGTAATCTGTAGGAGAAAATGGTTATTTGTCTGAAAATTGGAGAGGTAATGGTAATAGATTATCATATATATCAACAAAATTTGCAGAACTCACTTCCTCCAGGGGTGTTGATCCACTTAGACCAGGGATTTGAAGATGAGGAGTTATGTAGTGTGAGTGTGTGAGTGTGTGTGTTAGTGTGTGTGTGAGTGTATGTGTGAGTGTGTGAGGTGTGTGTTAGTGTGTGTGAGTGTGTGTGTGAGTGTGTGAGTGTGTAAGTATGTTAGTGTGTGTGTGTGTGTGTGTGTGTGTGTGTGTGAGTGTGTGTGTTAGTGTGTGTACACATCAACGTACAGTACCTGTGCAATTACCTCACGTGTTCAGAGGCGTCCATACCTTGCCCAGCTCACCTGTCTCTGAACTATCGCTAATCAAGGATACGCACGTACACTAACACTCGCTGCACGCTTCATGTACATTATATAATAAGCATAAGTTATTACTACAAGTCACATCAACGTAAAGTACCTGTGCAATTAACTCATGTGTTCGGAGGCGTCCATACCTTCCCCTCCACACCTGACGCTAAACTATTGCTAAACCTCCGTTACACACCCTAACTTTTATGCATTCACGAGCACATACGGCACATTTCACGTGCATTTCACAGGGAGACAAAGTGATAATCCTAAAATTGGTGGTCAAAATTACAATCTCGCACTTGGGGAAATTCCACATTCTCTCACACCCTGAACAGAATTCTTGCTGTGAGAGTACTATAACACTCGCGGCACAGTTCACGTACATTATATAAAAAGCATGTTATTACTAAAGGTCACATCAACGTACATTACCTGTGCAATTACCTCCGGCGTTCGTAGGCGTCCATACCTTGCCCAGCTCACCTTCCTCTGAACTATCGCTAATCAAGGATACGCACGTACACTAACACTTGCGGCACACTTCACGTACATTATATAATAAGCATAAGTTATTACTACAGGTCACATCAACGTACAGTACCTGTGCAATTACCTCACGTGTTCGGAGGCGTCCATACCTTGCCCAGCTCACCTGTCTCTGAACTACCGCTAATCAAGGATATGCACGTACACTAACACTCGCTGCACACTTCACGTACATTATATAATAAGCATAAGTTATTACTACAGGTCACATCAACATACAGTACCTGCGCAATTACATCACACGTTCGTAGGCGTCCATACCTTCCCCTTCACACGTGACGCTAAACTATTGCTAACCTCCGTTACACACCCTAACTTTTATGCATTCACGAGCACATACAGCACATTTCACGTGCATTTCACACGATATCAGACACAAATACATAACTAAAACAATGCATCAACCACAACCTCGGCAAATATTCCGCTCGTGACTGCATTATACCGTCATTTTATCCCTGAGAGTATGAGGCAATGCTATTTTTGGCACACATCACACTCGTTCACGGAAACTTGCAGCATGTTTTACGTATATTTCATAAAATTCCATACGCATTTACAGCATGTTTTATGTATATTTCATACAACTTCATACGCATTTACACGATCAGAATCACAATAATTCAATCCATAAAACACCGCTACAATTCTCCCCTCCCGACTTCCGGGTTGGCCTTACGCTGTACGTAACACCTGCTGGCTCCATAATTTCACCATGCCATCCACAGTACCTTTCACACAATATATACTTAGGCCTTGGCTTCATTTATGTACATATTTCCACTCACGCCATACGGCCTACAGGGGGGCGGAGTGGCGAAAGCCCGCTACACTGACCATGCGTCTGTCTCCAAGGGCCAGCAATTGCTAACGGCCAGAATTCCTTTTCAATATATATATGTATGTTCCATCGACAATATCACGTCACTATATGTTCACATACAATGTATTATCTCACTGAGTCAATAGGGGCCTTTGCCTCGCGCGAGAGGGGGAGAAAAATGGAGGATTTAAAGGGAACCGCGAGCTGTCACACCCACCGCCTGACTGCTTGACAATGACTGAGGTTGGAGGGAGTGGGTTGAGGTAGATAAAGCGACGCAGCTTTGCCAATGACTTACCTCCAGGGAGTATTGGCGGTGCTATCACGCATAAAAAAATCACACAAATCGGCCAATAACGTTTTTTCTGACGAATATTTTTGTGCTTAAACCACGTGATTCGAGTGAGTGTGCTTTTTCACAATGCACACCACGTCACGCGAATCGCATGACTGTGCCTGGGAGGGTTAATCACTGCTTTATTTCTCTTCTTTTCAACTCAAGCATTTACCCCTCTCCCTCTTATGACGGTCATGAGAGGTACACATACTTCTCTCCGTATTTATTCATAATATTTCACATGCTCTATACTGATTTGTGAGGACTGTGATTATGTAAGTAATGGGATAGATAGAGAAATAAACTGATGATCATGTATACCATCACTCCCTGGGACTTGTAGGGTCATCCCCCAGTAGAAAATGACCTCCAGCATTCCATTTTACCCAGTTAACCTATGCTCCTCCATGGACCCATTTCACTATAGATATATTCCCCATGGTCCTATTCCTGCCATTGACCTACTCACTGCATTTACCTATTCACCATGGGATTTATTTCCACACCACCCTCCCTCCCACCCACACACAATGCGCAACCACCCACACTCACTTACCCACCCATCCATCCATCTATTCCCTATGGACTTGTCTTTCCACTACTCACCCATCCACCCATTCACTTTGCTCAAACGCCCATCAACCCTGACCACCCACTCACCCATACTCGTCCATCATTCCATCCTGCCCACACACTCACGCAACCACGCTGCTCCACCACACCCACCCACACACCCAACCTTGCACAGCAACCCTGTCCACCCTCTCATCCACCCAAGCACCCCTTCCACATGAAACTATTTTCCCACTATCCACCCGCCCGTCATGCCAAGTCACTCACCAACCTACTCTTCCTTCCCACCATTCACCCAGCTACCCAACCCAATCAGTTACCCACCCTTTCCACCTACTCACTCATCTCCTCCCATTGGACATTTTTTCCCCACGACATTACCACCCATCCTGCCCACCAACCGCCAACTTCACTCTTCCCACTGACTCACCCATACACCCACCTTCCTAACAGTCCCACCCACTGACTCACATTCACCCACCCACTCATCCTTCCAACCCATTCATCCACCCACGCTGCCCCAACTTGCCACCAAACATCTGCCCTCCCACCCAATCCTGCCGACACATCTCGGCCTCCCTGCCCACCCACCTCATTTTCCTGCCCACCTCATCCATATGCTCACCCACCCAACCCATTGTAATACTGATGTTTCTGAAGGAGAAAAATAAAAACTACCGTATTTAATCGCCATGCTACACCATTTTGACTCTTAATGACTTTAGTTCTAATTTTGACCATTTTAATGCCTTCAAGTCACAAATATAAATTACCAATATAACTTGCTTTTTGTTGACCGCGTTGGAGCCCTGTAGTTGGTCTCCCCCTAATTTCCATTGTGGTGGTGCTGATTTTGACCATCCCTAACGTTGGTTGTCGTCCATCAGTCTCTTTTTTCCTTCAGTTCAAGCTAGAGTCAGAATATTTCAGGCAGTTTGGGGGAAGAATCTCTGGTACAGGGTACAGTCACTCATAAAAGAAGAGGTACCTCATTAGCCAACCCCTCCGCTTTTCGTGTGGTAACACTATAACTTTACTTCAAGTGATTCAAGTTGCTCCCGACTGGGAGATGCTACGTCAGCACATGTCCCCGTAAAGATTACAAATTAACTTGTACATAGTGCAAGGCAAACGAAAAGACATTCATTTTCACTGTGCAAGGAGCTTGACTTTTGGGTACGTAGGTCCAGTGCTAACCTTCGGCTCATGTGGTTACGTTGCACCTTGCCTGCACCACCATATACTCTCCTCATTTGCATACACAGACACACTTACACATACATAATTCCGTCACATTAGCTTTGTGTGTGTGTGTGTGTGTGTGTGTGTGTGTGTGTGTGTGTGTGTGTGTTTTATGCGAGAAAGAAGGAACCAAAGGCTGAGGCCATGAAACGTTCCTTTCAAGAAAAAAATAAAACAATAAAAAAGAGAGCTAAATTCAAGATCCATTCATTTTGAGATGCCTGGACACACTGCGTTTGAAAGACTGGAGATCTTACAATGTAGGAAATACAGACAGAGGGAGACAGTTCCAGAGATGACCTGTTGCATAAATGAAGGACTGAGAGTAACGTTAACTCTTCCATTAGAGAGTTGGACAGAAAAGGGATAAGGCTTTGTTGCTAGACAGGTGCTACACACCCGTCGTAGAGGTGAAGGGATGCAAGCAGATAGTTCAGAGGAGCAGTGACAATTGAAGTTGCGATAGAAAAGAGATAAAGAGGCAGAGGTTGAAGGGAGCCAGTAAGAAGAGGAGAGTTGATGAGACTAATTGCCTTTGACTCCACCCCATTGAGAAGATCTGTATATGGGGAGCCTCCTCACACATGAGAGTTGTACTCTAAACAAGGGCAAATAAAACCCATGTATAAAGTCAACAACTGTGCACGGGTAAAAAAGGCAAGGAGTCGGCTTAGCACACCTAATCTTTTGGAAGCAGATATTACAAGAGATGTAGTATGATCTTTCCAAGATAAGTCCCGTGTGAATGAAACCCCAAGCATGTTCAAGGATGATGCAGGACTGAGCTGGATATTATTACACATTAGTGGGTATTCCTGTGGAAGATTTTGATGGGTTGATTGGTGTGAAAACTGAGTCTTTGAGTCAATATAAACAAGATTATTTTTACTTCAGTCAGAGATACGAGCCAAGTCAAACATTAGGTGTGCCATAGCCTCATCCCGAATGGAAAGCTGAGGGGTGGATTCATCAGTGTATGAGTGGATAGGATTAGATGTACAGCTTAGAAGATCATTGATAAATAAAAGGAAGAAACTTGGTGATAGCACAGAGCCCTGGGGAACACCACTGTTGATAGATCTAGAAGAACGATGGCCGTCTACAACAGCAGCTATAGATCAACCAGAAAGGAAGCTGAGATCAAGGCACAGATAGAAGGATAGAAATTGTAGGAGGGCAGTTTGGAAATTAAAGATTTATGCCAGACTTGAACGAAAGCCTTTGAGATGTCAAATGCAATGGCAAAGCTTTCGCCAAAGTCCCGAAAGGAGGATGACAAGGAGGCTGAAAGGTGAGAAGATCGCCAGTGGAGCTTCACTGACGGAACCCTTACTGACGATCAGAAAGAAGGTTGTGATAGGAAAGATGCTTTGAAATTTTTCTGTTAAGAATAGACTCAAAACCTTTTGAGACACAGGATGTTAAAGCAACTGGACGATAGTTAAAGGGTTGGGAATGGTCACTCTTCTTTGAGACTGGCTGAATGAAAGCAAACTTCCAACAAGAAGGAGAGGTACAAATTGAAAGACAAAGGCGATAGATTTTACCTAGGCAGGGTGTAAGCACAGACGCACATTTCTTCAGGACAAGAGGAGGGACTCCATCAGGCCCATATGCCTTGTTAGTATTGAGGCCAGTGATGGTAGAAAATACATCAGCTGAAGAAATTTTAATTTCAGCCATGAGGAAGTCAGAGGGGAAGAAGTGATGGAGGAACAGCACAGGCATCGTCTAAGGTGGAATTGGAGGAGAAAGGCTGAACGAAGAGATCTGCTTTATCAGTAGAAGAAATAGCTACAGAACCATCAGAGTAGAAAAGAAGAGGGAAGCATGATATGGTAAAGTTGTTAGAAAGGTGTTTGGCAAGGTGCCAGAAGGAGCGGGAAGAAATCGAGTTGGAGAGTTGAGAGCATTTAGTACGAATGAAACCATTTTTAGCAGAACGAAGATCAGACTTAGCATGATTCCAGGCAGAAACATAAAAAAGATGTGATTTAGAGGTGGGTTGGCTCTGGTACCTTTTATAGGCCCTCTCCTTGTTCCAGATAGCAATAAGACAAGCGTGATTAAACCAAGGCTTTCTTGCATTAGTCAAAGGATATGAGAAAGGACTGTATGCTTCCATGCCCGAGAGAATAACCTCCATAATGCGCAATTCCGGGGAAAATCAAAGAAATACTGCCTGGGGACCTCCCAATCCGCAGCTCCAATGTGCCACAGATGACGTTTCTTTGAAGGGTTCACAGGTCGTACTGGAGCAATAGGACAGGTTAAGGTAATATGGTTATGATCGGAGGAGTTCAACAGACAGAAAATATTAATAGTGTAAGCAGAAGGATTAGTTGTGAGGAAGAGGTCAAGTATGTTGGAGCTCTCTCCAAGGCGGTCAGGGATACGGGTAGAGTGCTGTACAAGCTGCTCTAGGTCATTAAGGATAGAAAAAATGTAGGCTTGTTCATTAGGTGGATCAGTGAAAGGAGAGGAGAGCCAAAGGTGGTGGTGAACATTGAAATCCCCTAGAATGGAGACTTTAGAGAAAGTAGAAATGGATAAAATGTGTTCCATTGCAGAAGATAGTCGAAGAATTTTTGAGTCAGTAGAATTAGGAGATAAGTAAACAACACAGGCTTATTTAGTCAGATAATGACAGGAGAGTCGAAGCCACAGAGTAGAGAATACAGAAGAATCAAGTTCAAGAATACAAGAGCAAGATAGGTCGTTGCATACATATAAACAACATCCACCTTTGGCTTTGAAATCAGTATAGAGACAGTCAGAGGATACAGAAAAGGGTTTGCTGTCAGTTGCCTCAGACAGCTGAGTCTCGGTAAGAAAGAGAAGGTGAGGTTTAGAGGAAGAGAGGTGGTGTTCGACTGAGAGAAAATTAGAGGAAAGACCGCAAATGTTGCAGAAATGAAGAAAAAATTAGTCAGACAGTGGATCCAGGCTGCTCAAAGAATCGACACCAGGAGAGGGGCAGATGGTGGGGGCATTTATGGTCCCCCCCCTCACTGTAGATTCCAAGGCATGGTATGGCCATTTTCCTTTTTTTTTTTTTTTTTTGTTGAAAAGGAAGTTTAATGTGTACTGTGCATGTAGATTGGTGTTGACAGAGAAACTTGTACTGGAGAACATGCTGGCCTGCTCTCTGTGTTACTGAAGCACTGAAAAAGTTCAGCAAATGGGTATAGTCAGGAACTAGGCCCGAGAGCTGATGAAACGGGAGCTCCAGCTCTCCCTGTCATCAACTTTCCATCCACCTTGGGAGCACTGCCCTGCTCGACTGATGCTACAGTCTACTCCTCATGTATTTTAGCAAAATTTACCTCCATTTCACCTCTTGCAGTCCTTTCTCCCAGTCCAAGTTTCCACATACAGCACATGCATCTTCATTTTTTGAGATCCTAGCTTTTGCATTGAAGTCTCTCATGAGTATGGTATATGTGGTCTTTTCTTCTTCCATAATCTGGGAGATGTCGTCAAAGAATTTTTTATTTCTGTTTCTTCATCTGGGTTTTGAGAATTCAGTGAATATACTTGTATTACATCTAGGGTGTATTTTTTGTTTAGCCTAAATATATACAATCCATGCTCCTCTGTCTGATACACTGCTGAATTTAACAATGTTGTCAGTGGCGTACCCAAGAAGTTTTAAAGGGGGGGTTGCTTTATTTTTTTTTATCTTTTAACTGTGCAACCCATGACTTTGGCGAGCGCAGTGAGCCCATACAGCTATCTATCTATCTAGATAGATAGATAGATAGATAGATATAGATAGATAGACAGATAGATAGATAGATAGATAGATATAGATATAGATATAGATATATAGATATAGACATAGATATAGATATAGATATCTATACGCATCCCCGAGTGGTGGATAGGGAAAGGCCTTGTAGATATACGAGGTGCCGTCTTGGACGTGGACTATGTTATCCCCTATAGATATATAGGGGCTCCACCATATATACTGAATAAGGTGGCACAAAATTTACATCTTGCCAAAACTATGTGGCAGGGAGGTGTTTGCCACAATTCTCCCAACCAAACGTGAATTCTATTGCAAATGATTTTATGTGCGTTCCTGTTGGATCATCGTCTGCTAAAGGTCCAACCCACTGCCTCCTGTGCTTATGGGCGATGTGCCACCGAAAGTGAGTAGGCACGGTCTTGGCAAATTAGATACGGGAATATTGAACACAATGAAATTCATGATGATCTATACACACAGTGTAAGATGCAAAGCAGAAGATTACTAACTTCATAACTTAAAGATAGATAAAAAAAAAAAAAAACGTTAGTTGGGATACTGTTTGTTTGAGTAAGATCAGCAGAAAAGAAGAAAAAGTAATTCAGCTCCAAGACAGCAAACACCTGTTTTATTACAAAGGAAGGTTACATGAAAGAATAAATGGTGTATGATTTCTAATTTCACAGAAATCTTGCAGACAACATTGTTAAATTCAGTAGTGTATCAGACAGAGTAACATGGATTGTAATTAGACTAAGCATAAAATACACGCTAAAAGTAATACAAATATATGCACCGACTTCTCAAACCCAGATGAAGAAACAGAAATTGAAAATTCTTTGATGTCTCCCAGATTGAGAGACTTCAATGCAAAAGTCGAGTTATCAGAAAATGAAGATGCATGTACTGTATATGGAAATTTTGACTGGGAGAAAGGACTGAAAGAGGAGGAATGGAGTAGATTTTGTTAAAATGTATAACATGAGATTAATGAACAAATTCTTTCACAAAAGAACAGGGAGAAAGGGGACCTGTAGAAGTCTAAATGGAGGGGGAGCTGGGGAATTACATCGAATTCATTACAGTAAATAAGAATAACACGATCATATAATTTGTCACGGTCATCACCAAAATAAATATAGGAAGTGACCATAGAATGGTGGGATCCACAGCCTAATTAAATTTCAGAAGTGAAAGAAAGAAGATGAAAATAAAAAGATGTGCCCAATATAAGTAAACAAAAACAAAGCAGGCTTTCAGTTAGAAGTAATGAACAGACTTTAGGTTCTAAGTAACGCCGAGCGTGACATTGATGAGTTGAATGACAGACTAATATAAGTTTTTAAGAGAATCAGTGGAGGTAGTAGAGGAAGCTAATACAACCAAAACCAACAAGTATTCGGATAAGACACTTGAGCTCATGAAAAGAGGAAAGGAAAGGAAAGTAAAAACAAAGAAAGACGAAATAGAACGAGCAGATAAACCTTAACAACAACAGACAGAGAGAAGAGAAGAGAACGAGAAACATGGATCAGATCACTGAAACCATAAAAAGGGGAGAAAGTCTGCAACAGGTCCGAAGTAAAATGGTAATAGGAAACCAACAAATTATATCACTGAAAAACAGAAATGGTGAAATTATGTGCAGAGACAGGATGATGAAGAGAGCTGAAGAATTTTACAAAGAACTCCATGCATCAAAGACAATAGTACCAATAGCTAACTTTTCAGATGACACAAGTGAAATGCCTAAGGCAACGCCAGACGAATTACACATTTCTCTTAAAAATACACAAAGCGGAACGGCTCCAGGAAAAGGTGGAATAGTAGCAGATTTGCGGTTGGATGCAGGAGTAGAAGTACAAAACAGGCTCGGTCACTTATGTAGTGTATTAAAAAAAATAAAATTTCCTGGTGTAATGCAATAGTTATTATATTTTACGAAAAAAGGCCACTCAAAAGATCGTAATAACTATCGACCAATTAGTTTGGTATTAGTTATGTACAAACTATTTACTAAAGTCCTTAGGAACAATAACTAATTTGGAAGAAAACCAAATTTCGTGAGCAGGCAGGATTCCGAAGCATGTATTCAAAAACTGGTCATCTACAAATAATGAGTCAGCTGGGAAGGCTACAAAATATAATAAACTACTGTGCTTAGGATTTGTTGATTATGAATAGGTCGACTCAGTGGAGCATATAGCAATAATTAAAAATTCATTTCAAGAACTAGGAGTAAGTGAACATTGCAAAAACTGCTCGAAAATGTAAATAAAGATTGAGGTGCTACAGTTTAATAACATAAAAACTCCGAAAAAAATAAGACTGAGAAGGAAGTGAGCCAGGAAGATACAGTATTATTTGCAGAATGCCTAGAAAGTATTTTCAGAAAGCTAGACTGGGAAAGCAAAGTTGTAAATGTAGATGGAGAAAAGCTAAACCATTTAAGATTTGCAGCTGACATTGTCCTAATCTCAGAAACAGCACAGACATTGCAAGAAATGTTAAATACCCTGAACAGAGAAAGCCTCAAAATAGGGCTAAAGATGAGCCCTACTAAACTTAAATTAATGTTTAATCAAAATACACCAAAGAGCGTCATCAGAATAAGCGAAAAAGTTATTGATGAAGTCGAGGAATACAATTACCATTGTCAAATAATAGAATTAACGTAAGGCCGTGATAGCAAAATAAAATGACAGATTACAATTGGAAGAAAAGCCTTCAGTAAACATAGAGGCATAATGAAAATTCGCTTGCCAATATGTAAGAAACGAAAAGCATATAACAAATATATAATTCCAGCAATGAGTTACTGTTGTGAGACATGGAAATGGACAAAATCGATGGAAAATCAACTAATCCTTTCTCGTCGGGCAATGGAAACGTCAATGATGAGAATATTTTAAGAGACAGGAAGAGATCATATGCGTGAGAAAGTGGACTGAAGTCAGAGACGTTACAGACGTTATAAATGAGCAGAAATGGAGGTGAGCAGGTCATGTAGCAAGAATAAGGGATACCCGACGGAGCAAGAGGCTGACTGACTGGACTCCAAGAGATTGTGGGTGTAGCAGAAAAAGGCCAGATAGGAGGTTGAGAGATCGAGTTAAAGAAATTTGCAGGGAAAATAGTAGAGACTGGCTCAGTCAAGGAAATCGTGGAGAAGGTTGTTGGAGGCCTTTGTTCAGTAGTGGACTTGCAATGGCTGATTTTTATATATATATATATATATATATATATATATATATATATATATATATATATATATATATATATATATATATATATATATATATGGAGCCTCTGTGGTACAGTGGTAGAGTGTGCGTTTCGCACGCTGGTGAGCACGGGTTCTCCTCCCGCCAGATTTGTAAAAAACTTTGGGAAGCGTTCACCATGCCACTTGCTACTTGGGCGGACACAAGGGGTGCTGTGGTTGAACCAGTGTCGCATATTAGTATGCTTGCACCCACTCTGCTTAAGGCGGGCAGATTACACTTGGTTCACAGACTACACACACATCCAAAGCCATTACAACACTACAGTCACACTCACAAGCACGTCTCACCCTACATACAGTCTCTGCCAGACAGCCTAAGCCACTGGGTAGAGATACATTGGCTGTATCGTCCCTGCTTCGGTGGGGATAGGCCTGTCCTGCAGTGGACCTGAACGGCTGATGATATATATATATATATATATATATATATATATATATATATATATATATATATATATATATATTGGTATGTATATGGCAAGATGCCTCAATCCCATAAGGGGTGACCACAGACAAATTGCCTCCATGTCACCCTGTCTCTTGCCATTTTACATACACACCCCAACTCACACACACCTCTCTCATAGGCCTCTCCACTCCATCCTTCCTTCTCATCTTCGGCCTCCCCTTACTCTCCCTCCGTCCTTCCACCTCACTCACATACACTCTCCTCGTTCGTCTCTCGTTCTCCATCCTCTTCACATGGCCAAACGATCTCAATGTATTTATCCTAACGCTTTCTGTCACATCCATACCACAATGCTCCTTCATGTAACTCCACATGATCCTCTGAAATGACTGATATTTCCACTGCGCTCATTCTTAACTTGTGTCCTTCCAACAAGGTCCAACCTCTACCTCCATACGTTATATACAGTATCACAACACTCATGCAACGACTTTTTTACTTTCATGCTCACTTCATTATTTCTTATCAATGCGTTCAAAGAACCAACAACCTTTCTTTCTTGTTGCCCCTTTTCAAGCACTTCATTCTCCAAACTTCCATTATTACTGATCACGCTACCTAGGTACTGAAATGCACTCACAATTTCCATTTCCTCCATATCCAACTTTACTTACATTCAGTGATTAAATTCTCTCCATGAGCATACCTTTACTTTACCCTACATTCGCCTTTAGATTCCGTTTCTTACTTTTCCAAATACATTCACTAAGCCTTGCAGTTCCCCTTCGTCTTCACTTAAGAATACAGTATAATATACAGTACAAACAAGAACACAGAAAGTTTCCAAACACTGCCCTCTCTCATTAGGGCAGCCCCAACACCCACTGCCTACCTTGTACCTCATTTATAACCCCACCCAAATACAGACTGAACAACCATGGAGACATGGCATCTCCATTTCATTCCAACATTCCGATAATAAAAATTCACTCATTTCACTATCCGCACGCACTGGAGTCCTAGCACCCTCAAACATAATCTTCACGGCATTCAACAACTTTCCTTTTGCTCCGTATACTCCTAATATTTTTCACATTCCTTGTCTATCCATTCTGTCACATGCTTTCTCCAAATCCACGTTGGCTGCATACAACTTAATTTCCTTCTTCAGAAACTTTTCAGTAAAGACCTAATGATGAATAATGGATCTACACAACCCTCTTCCCTTCTTAAAAGCTCCGTGTTCTTCTCCAACTAATTCCTCTGTTATTTCCCTAACTGTCAATAAGTATTCTACCATATACTTATCCTATTATACTCAGAAGATAAATGCCCCAGTGATTACCACACACTTTTTTTTCCCCTTTTCCATTGAACAGGGGATTAATCATACCTGACTTCCAATCTTCCAGGACTCTACCTTCCTCTCAGGCAAATCTGCACATCTTCCATTACTACTTCCTTTCTACTACTATCTCCCCCACATCCTTCAGCATTTCACCAAAACTCCATCAATTACTGTGGCGTTGCCCATTTTGACTTTCTTCATTGCATCCACTACTTTCATCCTACTGATCTCTTCCTCCCATCTCACCTCCCTCCTTCTCGCAGCCTTTCCCCAGCCACATACACTTGC
This sequence comes from Coenobita brevimanus, assembly GCF_032717465.1. Classification (NCBI taxonomy): domain Eukaryota; kingdom Metazoa; phylum Arthropoda; class Malacostraca; order Decapoda; family Coenobitidae; genus Coenobita; species Coenobita brevimanus. The sequence goes on from NC_136956.1 coordinate 18,320,817, forward strand.
ATTACTTAAGTTTTCTATGTTTAACAATCTCTTAAAGTGTTCTCACAATCTGCTAATTTTTTCTTCCTTCTCCACCATCAATCTACCAATTTTATCTTTCCCTCCCCTACCAACTTCTTTACCACCCTGTCTAACTCTCTTTGCCTCCTTCCCGGACATTTTCTTACATTCCCTCTACTTTACACTCAAATTCTTTCCAAATTCTTCATCCACTCTCTTCTTAGTCTCTCATACTAATTTTTTCACCCCCCCTCTCCCTTTCTACATATAATTCTGTCTTCCATCTCTCAACTTCCTCCATGGCTTTGCTTCCCAGCCACTCGCTATATGCTTTCTTTTGCACCACAGCTTGTCTCACCTTTTCATTCCACCATTCTGTTCCTTGTACCCCTTGACGTCTGCTCTTCACCCCACGCACCACCTCACATATTGCACAGATTTCTTCTGTGAATATCTTGCAACACCTCCCTCATCTGCTCCAAATCATAGTTACTCAATCGCTTCTCCACTTCTCTCTTTTTTTTTTTTTTTTTTTTTTCATAATCCCTTTGCAACCTTTCTATCTTCTTTGTATGGACGACTTCCTTCTGTCCTTCCGTCCTTCTATTCCTCCACTGCACTTGAACCTTGACTTTCACCATCACCACGTGGTGGTCCGAATGTCCACTCCCCCAATCTCTGTATGCTCTTGCATCCATCATACCTTGTCAATCTCTCATCCAAACACACATAAGGAATCATTGCCTTCCAAGTATTGTTCACCACCCACCTTTCTCATCACTCGCCACGTACACCTTTGGATCATTTAGTGCTTGAAGAGAGTATTGGCTATCACCAAACTCCTCCGGGCACAAATGTCCACTAAAGCACTGCCATTGTCATCTACTTCTTCAGGCACACCCCACTCACCAACTACTCCATCGACCTTCACATTCCCTCCCTTTCCATTCATAACTACAATAAAAAAATGCTCTGTCATTCCTCCCAGACTTTTCCATGCATGATTCCACATTTACACAGAACTCTTCTTCACTCTACTTACACGTGCGTTGGTGCATACACACACACAGCCGCCCATGGTTCTATTCCTAGTTTCAGTTTTACTCACAAAATCCTTGAATCAACTGATCCATACCTTCTTATATTCTCCTTCCATCTCATGCAGACAGCAATACATACACTCTCTTTTGCCCTCCCATTCTCACCTACTCCTTCGCATGTACCCCATCCATACTCCCACTTTCTCACATTCTCACCTCCTATTTAGTCACAGTTAATCCTAATATTATGTCCATTTTTGCACCCTGAAGCACCTGGACAATATTTCTCTCATTCACCTGATCATTCACACCCCTTACATTCCATGTTGCAATCCAAACCATGTTCTTTGTCTGGTCGTTGGTCGTCATCTGATTGTCCGTCCTGGCCCGAGGCTTCATGTATGTATGTTTAGTTGTTTTCAGGGAAGTGACACTATATATATATATATATATATATATATATATATATATATATATATATATATATATATATATATATATATATATATATACAGTATGTATATATGTAGATACTGTATATATGTAGATATAGGTATAGATAGATAGATAAATAGATAGATACATGTGTGTGTGTGTGTGTGTGTGTGTGTGTGTATGTGTGTGTGTGTGTGTGTGTGTGTGAGGCGTGGCTATAGTAGGTGTGTGTGTGTGTCAAGTATAATGTGTGAGTGTGTGTGTGTGTGTGTGTGAGTGGGGCGTGGCAGTATGATGTGTGTCAGTGCAAAGTATGGCAATTTGAAGCGTGGTAATCGTTTCCACCACGTAGTAACTTTCCCAAAACTCAGCATTAACGAGCAAACATTGTATGAAAATTATAAGGCATCAGCCCAATCGACAAAGTTACAATATTGACAATAAAACTCTCTCTCTCTCTCTCTCTCTCTCTCTCTCTCTCTGTATGTGTGTGTGTGTGTGTGTGTGTGTGTGTGTGTGTGTGTGTGTGTAGCATGGTTCTGCGTACCTACAGAACATTTTCTCACTACGCTTGGATCGACTTCTATATGCTTAGTAATTTTACAGGAACTTATTATAATTATTTGTTATGGGTTTTGATTCACCTGTGCTGTAAATGGGCTTTGGAGTAATAGTACATATTATTTTTATAGTTTTCTGTCATCCTACACAGCTACACCACTGTACCACATCAATATAGGGTAACGTTGATGATGACGAGGAGGAGGAGAAGGAGGAGGAGGAAGATGGTGGTGATGATGATGATGATGATGATCATGACCCCATTCAGTATGGTTATTTTTATTATACCACGACCTTACTATCGGTAGATGGTACAATGTATGTTAGCAGATCCTCCCGTTGCAGTGTGAGTTATAAACAGTCCCAGTTATTCCCATCCGTACCATAAACATTCGTACTTATTCAGACCAGAACCATAATATCTTCTTGTACCTTAAATATTGCTTCGACAGACGGTGCTACAAATCTTATGAACACGTGATATGGTGGCAGAGGAAACAACCTGAGTGGCAGGACCTTTCCGAAAAAATTTGTTTCGCATTGTTTCTGTTCTGTACAGTCGCCGCAAGGAGTGAAAGAATAGCATCCGGGAGTCTTTGCTTAAGTGATAATATATATATTTCTCCTTGTATCATCTTAACCCCCATCCGCCGGGTAACATATATACACGTCACAGTTGGGCTGTCACGGGGCCAACGGGTAGCAGCTAGACATGCAATTGTCTTCCCACCACCATTTGAACCGGTCGTCATTTCATTTCGCCACCATAGGGTAGGAATGGAGTCCCTCTATACCACACAGGCAAGAGTCAGTCTGTGCCATGTCTCTGCAGGGTGTACAATGCTTTCTTCAGGTTCTTCTTTGTCTGCTTCTGTTTGTGCAGTCTGTTGCCAATTGCATCATCCACCCCTGCCAAGTCTCTTTCCAAGGATACTAGAAAAGGGCTCAGTGATAGTGCCATAAGGTATGCCCTGGGTGCAACAGTGTCTAGTTTATCTAGTACTGGGGTAGGTTATCATGCTGAGTGGAAAGCCATAGTTGGTTCAGCGGGTACTCACGAACAATTCTTGCTCTCATGCCACTTTCACGGCGAAAATTAGTTCTCTTCCTCAAGTCAATACTCATCAACGCAACGACCTAGAGACCTGGGGATACTTCCATTCTCAAGTGAAAGAGATGTTGAGAAAAATTATCATTAATTCGTTTCCCTAAGTGCTATAGTTTCCGAGATATTAAGGTTTAAAAAGAAGCAATTTTCTATGGTTTCCGAGAAATTGCCCTGCAGTGAGGTGACGACTTTGTTAAATACTGCCTGATGTGTAGGGGTTAAGATAATAATTTATCTGTGTAATGGTATTAGACAAGAGTTTATAAAGACTAAAACACTGTACATGTTCTTTTCAAATTTGAAAGAAACAGTTTATTTGTTATGATGGTAAGAAAACATCAGACGGAACTACATGAAATTTCCCAAGTTTCACTCAGGGGCAGTCGGGATTAGTTTGCGGAATTGGAATCTATTATGGACAAAAACAGTAATTGATGAATAGTCTGACCCTGAAATGATATATAAAAAATACTGTTAAAACAAATAACTAATATTAATGTAGTTCTTCGTTATAAAACCAAAGAATAACTTCAGTAAATATATTTCCATTTTACTGCCTCCATGGACGGCAGAAGGCGGGAAAACAAATTAAGTAGGCTGCCCTAGGTGGACCATCCACAAGCATGAAGGGAGACATTTGTTGCCCAGAAACAATTACCGCAATACGTAAACAACTTCAGATCTTGAATAGACAGTAAGTTATTAGCAAAATCCAATTTAGTAGCCTATATTTGATCAGAAAAAAAAAATGAAAATATGGTTGAGGAAAAATGATATTCACTTGTCCAATATTATGATTAACTGCATTCAGGATTACGTGTGTTGTGTAGCCTGATTAAAAGAAATAATGATGACAGCGACATTTATTTCCCTAAAACTGATGTTTTGTTACCCCTTGGAAAGAATAAAGCAGCAATAAATTTAATAGTATTCACTGAGGGGATAATGAGGAAGAAATGTCTAGGTGCACATGCACAAAGGTAAACAAGAAAGAGGGCACTGAAGTTTAACATCCACTATATGTCTAAAAGGAGATACGTCCTAGGCCATGGAAAGAAGCGACTAAAAGAGGAGATTGCTTCAGACTCTCGTACATTATATAGACACTGCACTGAAACTTAAATGAGAAACTTGCTCGATAACAAGTGAAAGTAGAAAGGCGAATATTTCTAACAGAAAAAATCCTGCAGCAGAATGTTGGTATGGAAGTGTAAAATCTTAAAAGAGAAAGTAATGCTTCTTCAAAATATCAACGCATAAAAGCAAAGTAAGAATGGAAAAGGGTGAAAAAAATGAGGTACTGGAAAAAAAGATGAAAATTAAAGGAGGGAAACGTAAAAAAAAAAAAAAAAAAAAAAAAAAGTAAGAAAGATGGAATGAAGCAGCAGCAAGACAGGGAGAAATAGAACACAGATAAGGAAAATACAAACTAGTGACAGCAAAACAGAAGAAACAAAGCAAAAGAGCACAAAAAACAATATACAGACGAAGGAAGTGTAAAATCATCAGATATACAAAGCATAAAGAACAGCTATTTACAAGATGAAAAAAACAATAAAATAAAAGAACATCAGAGAATCCAAATAAACTACATCATAACAGAGTTGATTTCAAACACAGAGTAAAATAAGAAAGAGAGGCCAGAGCGTGAACACATGACAAAAGCAGAAAAAAGAGGAAAGGAAACAAGACAAAGAAAATGAGGGAGGCGAAACGGTTATAACATTACGGCAGACACGGAATGAAAAAAAAAAAAAAAGCCAAGAAGTGAAAAACAGACTAGGAGATGAAGAAACGAAACATTCCGGCGGGCAACGAATGTGTGAAACATGGTGGGAAAGGCAGAAAGTGAAAAAAATAAACATTGAAAAGAAGGGAGATGAAAAATTTAAAATATTTACCCGAGGAAGTGACTGTGTGAGAGAAAGAATAACTGACTTTTTCTCAGCGACTTTCGCAGTTTTATAAGTAACTGGTCCAAGCTATCTCCTTTCTGCCAGGCTGTCTCCTTTCCCTCAGGCTATCTTCTTTCTGAGGGGAAAGGGGGTCTTGCGGGGTTGGCTGACTTACATCTGACACGGTGTGTGTGTGTGTGTGTGTGTGTGTGGGTTATTTGCTACACATGGACACTATACTCTGTTCACTTTCACCTGGCGTCAATTTGCCATCTCTCCACCTCGACTTGCTGAGCTGCAGCAAGAGATTAACACTAGACCACTATGCTAATCACGAAGAATCGCTATGGAATGGATGTAGCATCGCAGTATTGCCCGGTGTTTAACGTTAGGCCGCGTCCATACGTGTGCTCAAACATGTGTTGGCAACACAGCTGACAACATGTTCGGGAACATGTTTGCAGCAGTATTTGGACCGATGTATGAAAACATGTTTTAGTGCAGCTTCGAACACTGGCAGCAGAGGTGATGGGATAAATGTGTCCATACAAGGCATCTGAGACTTCATCATGATGTTGCCAGCATGATCTGGACGCTGCTGTTCCCAAAATGTTTGCAGCTTGTTCGTTACTGTGTTGCATACATCTTGCCAGCACTTGTTCGAGCACACGTGTGGACGCGACTTTAGGTAACAGGGAGTAAGCTTCAAAAGGATGAGAGTCTTTGCCAAGTTGAAATGAATGAAGTATCGAACTGTTAAAGTTATGAAGTGGTGGATGTCTAAAGGTGTTGAACGAAATCTTAAGGTCAGCGTTATCAGTGCCTATCCTGCATCGTTTATGCACTCCTAACTCCCACTGCCACACCCACGCCCACGCCAGCAGGCAGTCAGCATTATCAGTGTCTATCCTGCATCATTTTTACGTTTCCTACTCCCACTGCCACACCCACGACCACACCAACAGACAATCAGCGTTATCAAGGTCTATCCTGCATCATGTATTCATTCCCTTCTCCCACTGCCACACCCACGCCCACACCAACAAACAGTCAATGTTATCAGTGCCTACCCTGCATCATTTATTCACTTGCTACTCCCACTGCCACACCCACACCACCAGACAGTCGCACTACCAGTGTCTATCCTGCATCATTTATTCATTTCCTACCCCTACTGCCAAACCTACGCCCACACCAGCATACTAAGCCGTCCCCACAACACATCATTTACATTAGGCGAGTCTCTAATGAACCAAAATTTACGAGTCACCCTGTAATTAGAATTCACATAATTATTTACATATTAAAGTACAATCAAGAAGAAATATATTGACAAAGAAGAGGTAGCACGGAGCCTCACAGGACGACGAGAATGCAACCGTGAATTACTGATAAGGATGGCAATTTTCTGGCATGATTTCTACATATTTAAAAAAAAAATATTAAGAAGAAAGTGATAATTTGAATTTAAACTGCAGCCAGTGATCTGGGACAGTGTGTATAAACTATTGGCAGAGTACTGGATCATGCCTGAGTTAGGTTATCCACAGAGACGATTTAACCCTAACGCGAATGAGACAGCTGCTTGAAAAAAACTGAGGCCTCCAGTTTAATCTCCATATTTCTATTATTTATTATATATATATATATATATATATATATATATATATATATATATATATATATATATATATATATATATATATATATATATATAGATAGATAGATATAGATATGTATTTTAAATTTCCATTCTACAACAAAGCACCTGGACTTAAGTTAACATTAATCTACATTATCTATTCCCAGACGTCTTAATCCTGCATTGGTTGGCCAAGGACAATTCTCCTCCATATCGCCCTGTCCCCTGCCATTACGGTTCCCTCCCGCCAACTCACACCCTCTCTCTCATATACCTCTCCACTCCTTCCCTCTATCTCCTCCTCGGTCTCCTCTTCCCTCTCACCCTCCCCCCCCTTGCCTTTCTCACATATACTCTCTATAGCCTCTCACTCTCAATCTTTCCAGTTCACACCCTCCATTCTCATATACTTCACTCCATCCCTCCATCTCATCCTCGGTCTCACTTTCCTTCTCCCTCCCTCCATCTCACATACACTTTCCTCATTTGTCTCTCACTCTTCATCCTCTCCACGTAGCCAAACTACCTCAGTGTATTTCTCCTAACAGAAACAACAGACGAGTCTTGAACAAATCATGCTCAGTGTAATTAGTAATCAGATACCAAAAACAATATTCCAAGAATACTTCTAATCATTTATCCAAGTCTTACGGTTATAAACTGATGGAGAGAGAGAGAGAGTCATTTTCCAAATTATCTCTATCTAGTGCCAGACACCTTAATCCCATAAGGGGTGGCCACAAATCGCCTCCATGTCGCCCTCTCCCCCACCACTTCCTTGGCCTCCCCTTCCCTTTCCCCCCTCCAACTCACTCACATACAATCTCCTTGTCTGTCTCTCGCTCTCCATCCTCTCCACGTTTCCAAACTAGAATTTATTAATATGATTCCTTGATCAACTTTCGCCCCTAAAAAGATATATTAATCTCTCACCAATGATTACAGAATATGGTGTACTAGAAACAAGGATTTTTATCAGGTGATGAAGGTATTTTCTGTTAAAACATGCATAAGTCCACATGTTATCCAAACACTTCAATGTCATTGTAAGGCACAGGTCTGTATATTTTGATTAGTTATGACTTAGTAGATTAACCCCTTAACTGTGGGGAATCACTTTCGTGACGCTCGGGAGCAAGGGATCATGCCGCGGGGCGTCACTTTTGTGATTCTGTGTTATTTTGAATTCGCCCGGGCTTTCAAGTGGTGGCTTGTATCATCTATCAGTACTACCAGTGTCCAGCTATACTCAGTTCTGCTAATGTCATCTGTACTCCCATCCACTGTTGACAATTTAGCCATTTTTCTCCTGTCCCTAACTCCCCTCCTTACCTCCCCTCCATTACCCTCTCCTCCCGCCTGACCAGCTGCATTGCACCACACAAATCCTGGACGGATTTTTCCACTCATTTTTTCCATTGATATGTGCCCTATGCTCTATTCTTATACAAAATAATATATAAAAGAAAGAGAAAAGGTAATTGATACTGCCATACATCTGGAATGGGCTAATTATCACCTGGTAACACCTCACGTGCACTTGTTTGCTAATTTTCCCCGTTTATTTCCCCTTGAAATATGCTGTATGACCTGTTCTCATAATAAAAATATATATCAGAAAGGATGGGAGAAGCCTAATTGATATTTACATTCACCTGGAACTACCTAATTTATTACGTATTCTCTAGATTTCCTGCCAATCATTTCATAGCATAAAAATTAGCAGCTGTCACCACGCTGCCATTGTCAACCCTTCACTGCCCCTAGGCTACAGCATTCAGTTTACTGTCACCTTTCAAGGTGAAACCAGGTCGGATTCGCATCTGTCCAATTCCGCCGCTTTTTAGCCCCATGCAAAGGGCCCTGTGACCTCTCCCCCTACTAAACCTCATGTGGGAAGGGGTAAAGGGCTAAGTGACTCCACTGTGGAACGTGAACTGGCTAATTTATCAGTGATAATGAAGGACAGTGACTACGATCTTTCTGGTGAGTCTAAAACAGTGCAAGTGGAAATGTAAATATTGTGTAAATAATGTGTAAACAGCAAGTGAAAGCAACGAATGTAAATATAACTGAACAGTGGAAAATAGTTTTATAAGTTACTGCAAGTGACAGTGCATAACATAGTGTAAATAAAATAGAAATGTAAATAATGTAAATAAAATAAAAAATGTAAATAGAAATGTAAATAAGTAGTAATATAAGAATACGAATATAAATACTAGGAGTAATGAAAGTGAAAGTGAAAATTTCGCTCTAGCATGTATAAATACTGAGAGTAATGAAAGTGAAAGTGACAGCTTCGATCTCTACGTTAGTTTACAGAACGAGAAAGTGAATGCCTGGAGTGAAAATAAGCTACTAGTACTGAAAGAATGGAGTCTCTGACCATCACTTAGTGATGGCCAAGGTAAATCTGCAAAGAAAATGGTTGAGGAGACGAAGGGGAAGACAGGAGGAAACAGCTCCTCTGACAAGAGTGAAGAAATTGCAAGAGAGTGAGAAAATGGCAGAGTAAAAGAGCATAGTGGAAGAAAGATTGGGAAGGTATGAGCTAGAGCAGATGGAAGGGGTGGAAGATGTATGTAAGATATTCACAGAAGAGGTAGGCGCTGCGTGTGAGATGGTTTGTGGAGTGAGGAGGAGATGCAAGGGTGTGCAAGGGACAGCATGGTGGAATAATGAGGTGAAACGAGGTGTGGAACAAAAGAAGAAGGCATATAGTGAATGGTTAGCGAGCAGAGGTAGGGGAGAAGATGAGAGAGAGAAGAGAGAGGTATATGTAAGCAGGAGATGGGAGGTGAAGAGACTGGTGAAGGAGAGTAAGAAGAAAGTGGATGAAGAGTTTGGGAGGAATCTGAGTGTGAAATGGAGGGAGAGTAAGAAATTGTTTTGGAAGGAGGTAAAGAAAGTAAGGCAGTGTGAAAGGAGAAATAGTAGGGGAGTGAAAGATATGAATAATAGATTGTTGGTGGAGAAGAGAGAGAAATTGAGGAGATGGAAGGAGCACTTTGAGGATTTGTTGAATGTAGAATGTGAGAGCAGTGCGAGTATAAGTGGCTGGGCAATGGCTGGGAGAAGAAAAGATGAGGGGGAGGCAGAAGAAGTGGAAGCAATGAAGATCAAGTTGGGAAATGCTCCAGGAATTGACGGAGTGTGTGGTGAAATGCTGAGGTATGAGGGTGAGAGTGTTGTGGAGTGGATATGGAAGTTGTGTAGATTGGCTTGGGAAGAGGGAAGGGTTCCAGAGGACTGGGAATCAGGTATAATTGTTCCTTTATACAAAGGAAAAGGGGAGAGAGAAGTATGTGGTAACCATCGGGGTATTTGCCTTCTTAGTGTGACTGGTAAAATATATGGTAGAATACTCATTGATAGGGTTAGGCATATGACAGAGGAGATAGTTGGAGAAGAACAAGGGGGATTTAGGAAGGGAAAAGGGTGTGTAGATCAGATATTTGTTCTAAGATGTTTAGTGGAGAAGTATCTAGAGAAGGGAAAGAAAGTGTATGCTTCCTTCATGGACTTGGAGAAGCTTATGATACAATAGATAGGCAAGGTATGTGGAAGGTATTAAGAATATATGGAGTGGAGGGGAAATTGTTGAGTGCTGTGAAGAGTATGTACGAAGGAGCTAGGGCTTGGTGCGAGTGGATGGTGAGCTGAGTGAGTTCTTTGATCTCAATGTAGGACTGAAACAGGGTTGTGTGATGTCTCCGTGGCTGTTTAATATATATATGGATGGGGTTGTAAAGGAGGTGCAAGGTAGGGCAGTGGATGTGGGGGTGGCTCTAATGAATGAGGGTGAGATTTGGAAGATTCCCGTGTTGGTGTTTGCTGATGATACGGTATTGAGTGAAGATGAATGGGAGTTGCAAGGTTTGGTGAATGAATTTGGGACAGTGTGTAGGAGGAGGAAGCTGAAAGTTAATGTAAACAAAAGTAAAGTTATGGTGTTTGAGAGGAATGAAGTCACAGACTGTACAGTGAGGTTGGATGGTGAGGATATGGAGAATGTGAGTGCATTCAAGTACTTGGGTAGTGTGATGAGTAAGGACGGAACTTTGGGGGATGAAGTGCATGAAAGGGTACAGCAGAGAAGGAAGGTTGTTGGTTCACTGAAAGCAGTGATGAGAAATAGGGAGGTGAGTATGGAAGTTAAGAAGTCACTGCATGATAGTATTGTGATCCCTACCCTGACGTATGGAAGCGAGGAGTGGACCTTGCAAGAGGGGAACAAGTCAAGAGTGAGAGCAGTGGAAATGATTTACTTGAGTGGAGCATGTGGAGTGACATGGAGGGACAGGTTGACGAATGAAGAAGTGAAGGAAGGTTGTGGGGTGGATGTGGATGTGGTTGAGAAGATTAGGAGAAATACACTGACGTGGTTTGGGCATGTGGAGAGAATGGAGATGAACGACTGACTAAGAAGGTGTATGTAGGTGAGGCGGAGGGAAGGAGAGGGAGGGGTAGACCTAGGATGAGGTGGAGGGATGGAGTTGAGAGGTATATGAGGGAGGAGGGAGTGAGTTGGGGGAAGGGTAGTCAAATGGTGGGTGACAGAGCGACTTGGAGGCGTTTTGTCTGTGGCCACCCTTTGCAGGATTAGTGCGTCGGGCTATAGATAGATAGATAGACTGAAAGAAACTTATAGATAAATATTGTACATATAAATATGTGTAATAAAGTACTTGGAATATAAAGTGTGAGTGTTTTTAAATGATAAATGACAGCTCTGCCTCAGAATACCATTGGGGAACGAGCACGGGAGGAAAGCTCGTATGCTCGTAATTTACATTGCTTTCACATTTTTTTTTTAAACATTGATTCCAAACTACTTGAATTCATAGAACAGTGTTTGTGGTTATAATATCAGGCAGTGGTAACCATATTACGGCATATTGGGAAGTGTAAAGTGGAGACTTCATTACCCAACTTAAGAATTCTCCACAAGTCCTACAGTAGACGATGAAGGCTCAACAAACATCCCAGGAGAAAGCTGAAGGTATGTGCCATATGCTTATATAATTATGATATTCTGGGACTAATAACTGATTTTTGGGAAATATATTTAAAGACTCAGTTTGAGTGCGAATATCCCCACGGGACAAGCATAGCACACTCCCAGCAGCCCCGCGGTTAAGGGGTTAATATAATGTAAGTAAGCTACGGTTTTATCAAGTAGGAGTGTTTATCTCAAAGAACGTTATCTACCAGTACTTTCTCTGTGCTTTTTCTTAACTTCCGAACACGTGCCTGGAACCAGTCTGACTCACTTCTTCTCCACTGCTGCAACATTCGTGGCTTTTCCTCTAACTTTCGCTCTGTTGAGCACCACCTCTCCTCCTCTAAACCTCACCTTTTTCTAACTGAGACTCAGGTGTCTGAGGCAACTAACAGCAAACCCTTCTCTGTATCCTCCTACTTTCTCTACACTCATTTCAAAGCCAAAGGTGGATGTTGTGTATATGTATGCAACGACTTACCTTGTTCTCGTGTTCCTGAACTTGATTCTTCTGAATTCTCTACACTCTGGCTTCAGCTTACCTCTCATTCTCTTACTAAATATATCTGCCCTGTTTACTTATCCCCTAATTCCACTGACTATCAAAAATTCTTCGACTATCTTACTTCTATGATGGAACACATTCTATCCATTTCTCCTTTCTCTGAAATCTCCATTCTAGGAGATTTCAATGTTCACCACCACCTTTGGCTCTCCTCTCCTTTCACTGATCCACCTGGTGAACAAGCCTGTATCTTTTCTATCCTTAATGACCTAGACAAGCTTGAACAGCATCCTACCCATATCCCGGACTCCCTTGGAGAGAGCTCCAACATACTTGACCTCTTCCTTACAACTAATCCTTCTGCTTACACTGTCAATCTTTCCTCTCCGTTGGGCTCCTCCGATCACAATCTTATCACCTTAACCTGTCCTATCATTCCAGCACGGCCTGTGGACCCTCCAAAGAAATGTCGGCTGAGGTACTTTGGAGCTGCGAATTGGGAGGCCCTCAGGCATTACTTCTTTGATTTTCACTGGAATGATTATTGCTTCCATGGCCGGGAGCCATCTGAGTGTGCCTTGCACATTATGGAGGTTATTCTCTCGGACATGGAAGCATACAGTCCTTTCTCATATCCTTTGACTAACGCAAGAAAGCCTTGGTTTAATCACGTTTGTTCTAATGATGGCTGCAACAAGGAGAGGGCCTATAAAAGGTACCGGAGCCAACCCACCCCTGAATCACATCATTTTTACGTTTCTGCCTGGAATCATGCTAAGTCTGTTCTTTGTCCTGCTAAAAATTATTTCTTCCTGCTCCTTCTGGCATCTCGCCAAAAACCTCTCTAACAACTTTACCCTTCCTCCTCTTTTCTATTCTGTTGGTTCTGTAGGTATTTCTTCTACTGATAAAGCAGATCTCTTTGCTCAGACTTTTTCCTCCAATTCCACCTTAGACGATTCTGCTGCTGTTCCTCCATCACTTCCCCCTCTGACTTTCTCATGGGTGACATTAAAGTTTCTTCAGCTGATGTATTTTCTGCCATCACAGGCCTCAGTGCTAATAAGGCATATGGGCCTGATGGAGTCCCTCCTCTTGTTCTCAAGAACTGTGCTTCTGTGCTTACACCCTGCCTAAGCAAACTCTTTCACCTTTGTCTATCAACTTGTACCTTTCCTTCTTGCTGGAAGTTTGCTCTCATTCAGCCAGTCCTAAAGAAGGGTGACCATTCCCAATCCTCTAATTATTCTCCAATTGCTTTAACACCCTGTATCTCAAAAGTTTTCGAGTCAATTCTTAATAGAAAAATTTTAAAGCATATTTCCTATCACAACCTTCTTTCTGATCGTTAGTAAGCATTCCGTCAGGGACGCTCCACTGGCAATCTTCTTACCTACCTTTCAGACTCCTGGTCATCCTCCTTTTGGGACTTTGGCGAAAGCTTTGCAATTGCAAACTGCCCTCTAACGGTTTCTAGCCTTCTATCTGTGCCTTCATCTATAGCTTCCTTTCTGGTTGTTCTATAGCCACTGTTGTAGACGGCCATCGATCTTCTTCTAGATTTATCAACAGTGGTGTTCCTCAGGGCTCTGTGCTATCACAAAGTCTCTTCCTTTTATTCATCAATGACCTTCTAAGCTGTACATCTAACCCTATCCACTCGTACACTGATGACTCCACTCTTCACCTTTCCATTCAGTTCCCGCAACGTCCATCTCAGCAGTTACTTCAACAAACAAGGGATGAGGCTATGGGACACCTAATGTCTGACTTGGCTCGTATCTCTGACTGGGGTAAAAGTAATCTTGTTTTTAATGCATCAATGACTCAGTCTTGCACCTATCAACCTGACAAAATCTTCCACTGGTGTACCCACTAACGTTTGATAATAGTCAGCTTAATCCTGCATCATCCTTGAACATGCTTGGGGTTTCATTTACTCGGGACTTATCTTGGAAAGATCATATTACATCTCTTGTAAAATCTGCTTCCAAGAGATTAGGTGTGCTAAGCTGACTCCGTTCCTTCTTTACCCCAGCACAATTAGAGGCTTCACCAAATCTGTTTCAGCGGTCTGCCACCAGGTGGTCTAGCATCGCCCAGCCTCAATTAAATATTTTTGCGGGGTTTTAAAGACCTGTGAACTTGTGCCTAATACTAAGTTTATAATAATACCGCTATTTATAGGAATATTTTTTCCTATTCAATCTAGCGCATATATATATATATATATATATATATATATATATATATATATATATATATATATATATATATATATATATATATATATATGCCTGTAAAGAAAGAATAACCAGGTTTTCAAAGAATCTTAGCTTGGGGATTATAATAGTGTGCTGTCTATTTACATATATTTGAATAACTCGTGTGCAGTTAGTAAAAGGAGATTACCTTCAGGACTTGTAATGTGCGTGTTTTAGCATGCTTTAAAGTAGTAAGCAGTTCCACTGAAAATAATGTACTGAATGATTGCTTAGTTGGTGAGTCAGCCATATTAATCCAAACGAACGGCAGTGCGGTACGACACTATAATCATAAAATAGTACGAGGAATCGAAGTTTAAACTTACTAAACTGTGCGGTGGAGCCAGGGAAACATTTAAAAGAATTAATTGTGTTAGACTTTGGTTACTAAGATGACCAAGACGTCCAAAAGGTCCATATTATTAGGAAAAGTCATACGTCAGGCAGGGCGGCATATCGAAAGGTGTTGCTAAATTTGCGGCTACACATCTATTTTCTTTTGTGGATACTAACGAATGACAAATATTATAAGAACTATTATCTTGCTTTATGGATGGTTCTAGTAAAATTGCTTAGGTTTTGTCTCTGTGTTATACTTACAGGGATGAGCAAACTGACGAAAGCGGAGTTTACAAAATGACACTTGTAATACATTATATATGATTAAAGGGCTCCCATATTGTAATTTCTTTGTAGCATATCATGCCATCTGGGTAATTTGATGAGTAAAATAAGTTTTTAGGTGTTTTACTTTATGTCAAAATTAAAAAGAAATTAAGCACTGGCTACATTTTCAATGCCTACCCCGCATCACAGCTGGGCGATGGAAGCGAACCTAGTGGCAGATTTCTGAAACAGGATCTGGTGAAGTCTCTAATTGTTGACTCTATACACGGGTTTTATCCGCCCCTGTGTGGAGTACAACTCGGATGTGTGGGGAGGTTCCCCACATACAGCTCTTCTCAATAGGGTGGAGTCAAAGGCTTTTCGTCACATTAACTCTCCTCCTCTAACTGGCTCCCTTCAACCTCTGTCTCCTCGCCGCACTTTTGCATCTTTATCTCTTTTCTATCGCTACTTCAATGGTCACTGCTCCTCTGAGCTGTCTGCTTGCATTCCTCCACCTCTACGACGGGCGCATAGCACCCATCTAGCAGCAAACTCTCATCCCTTTTCTGTCCAGCTCTCTAATGCAAGAGTTTACGTTACTCCCACTCCTTCATTTATGCAGCAGGTCAACTCTGGAACTGTCTCCCTCTACCTGTATGTCCTGCTTCCTATGATCTCCAGTCTTTCAAACGCAGTGTGTCCAGGCATCTCGAAATGATCTGATCTTGAATTTGGCTTTCTCTTGTATTTTGTTATTCTCTTGGAAGGAACAGTTTTTTGCAGGCCCATGGCCTTTGGTTCCTTGCTCCTTGCATTAAAAAAAAAAGTCCTACATGTAGGCAAAGGTTAACTCTGAAACCGTCTTCATCTGTCCATATTTCCTACTGCCTACGATCTCCAGCATTTCAAACGCAATGTGTCCATGCATCTCGAAGTAAACGGCTGAATTTTGCCCTCTCGCTTTTTTTTTTTTTTTTTTTTTTTTTTTTTTTTTTGAGGGCACAGTCTCGCTGTCTTCTGGCCTTTGGTTCCTAATTCCTTGCGTTAAAAAAAAGAAAAGTAGTGATGGCGTTGGTAAGGAGCCTACACGTGGTGGCACTGTAAACCCTGAATTGGATGAAGCATCCATTCAGAAGCCAAACCTCCTCGTGTTTTTCGTCAGCTCGCCGTGGGGAAGGACCCTGTACCTACCCAGGCGAAGTGCTGTTTACCACAAGATAGATGCTGGTTCTTCCACGTTTATGAACTGTAACTATAGGACGACCTCACAGTGCCAGTTATTTATAGTCGACGGGTTTGCTCGCCCAGACAGATCGGGGTAAAGCAACAACAGTAATCGTAATCAACAGTTAGGCCCGTATTCTCATCGGTTAAGGAGGCTCCCTAACACCTTTGACTAAGGGATTTATTTTGCTTATTATGCCTTGCTTTCCAATTCTGTTTTATATTAATCCTCCTTTCATTGCCATGCTCTGCATAAGTAATGTACAAAAAGATATCAACCAGCGATATCCAAAAATAAATCGATAAGGAAGAGGTGCTAGGGAGCCTCCTAACCCGAGGAGAACAAGAGCTTTGGCCCACACCCGTATCAGCTTCAAGTGCGAATATTCGGGACGATGTGACTGGATGTTCCGTAGTACCTCTTCCTTGGTTGTTTATTCTGTAGATTACAGCTTAGTGTCCTCTTGTAGGTTTTACATGCAAACCATGTGTACATTAAAGCGACGGGAATAACATACAAGAAAATGCTAAAGTGTATTATGCAGAATAAATCGCCAAGGAGATGCAATGAAGGCTCTTACGTCATATTAACCCCAGCCCAGATGTCTGAATTATGGGAAGAGCTATCGACACTTGTCTTTTACTACCCTAACCTAGCCAAACTCAATCTAATCTTTGTAGCCTTATCTAAGTTTGCCTAATCTAACCTACTATCATCTTAATGTAGTCCCTAACCCAGCTGACTTCAGTATACCTCAACTTGATTTAACCTGACCCAATCTAAGTTTACCTAATCTACCCCCAACGTGTTTTAAAGTAACATTATATAATGTAACCTAGCCTAACCCAATCTAGTTTTGACAAACTTAATTGAGCTTTACGCAACTCATTCCAACACAGAAATTAACCTAACCTAACCTTTTAATTTCTAGGGCATCTTAAGAGAGAGAGAGAGAGAGAGAGAGAGAGAGAGAGAGAGAGAGAGAGAGAGAGAGAGAGAGAATAAAACATGAACAAAAGAAAGAATGTAAAAGTAACAGCCATGGTGGCAAAGACCTTTCGTTTTCAAACCTCAAATAGGAGTAGGCAGACCTAAATAATTATTTTGCAGAACAGCAATTAATCCCAAATATATATGAAAGAGAGAGAGAGAGAGAGAGAGAGAGAGAGTATGAGGCCAGATTACATTTTTCAGACAGTTCAAAACACCTAATGCAGTCTAGTGGTGATGGCAACTGTAGACTCATTTGAAGTGAGCCTGGTGAACTGCAAGCTAATATCCTCCTGCTGTCCACTATCCTCATTTCAGGGATAAGGAGATGAGTGGTATTTGCATAATTTCCACTGCACAGGGATACCGATGCCACCATGTGAAGGCGTCCCTCTTCAGTACCAAATACCTTAAGTACTAAAATATTAACGCTGTAACGAAGGACTAGTCTGATAAACTGAAATAACAACTCACGACTGCAAGCTTCATGTTGATCCGCTATGAATAGTCTGATCTCCTGATTTCACATCCTGCTTGTCGTTCGGCTCTCCTGGATAGAAAACAAGATACAGTAGTAAGATGGTTTCGCTGTGTCAAGATTATGTATGACAAGGAAATGGAATGATGATAAGGAAGAACTGACAAAAAAAAAAAAAAAAAAAAAAGCCTAATAAAACCGATCTGAATAGATGACGTATGTTTAGAGGAGCACATGATAATCACAGGGCCCTTCAACAATAACAATGTCTTAAATTGTGGTATTCTGCACATCAGAACAATGTGCAAAACCTGATGAATCAACTACGAGTCCTTTGATAACAGACAGGAAAACAAAATCATTTACAGTTACGGACGCTGGGGGAAAAAAAAAAAAAAAAAAAGGAAAAATGAAATAACGGACAAAACTTGGCCATCACCTCTACAAGATTGGCCATTTTGCTACTGATGGTCAGCACCAGAACAAAATCGCCAGTAGTTAGCAGAATCAGATAAAAATTGGAGCTTTCTTGATGATGTGACGCAATTGGCTAGTGTTAAGACTTAAAATGAACATAAACAAGTAAACTCTGGAACCCTCTCTGACTGTATTTCCTAGGAACCGTCTATAACTGTATTTCCTACTGCCTATGACCTCCAGTCATTCAAACGAAGTGTGCCGAGGCATCTGAAAATGAATGGATCTTGAGTTTGGCGCTCTGTTATCTACTGTTTTTTTCCTTGGCGGAAACAGTCTTGAGGGCTTCTGGTCTTTGGTTCCATTTTCCTTGCACTGGAAAAAAAAAAAAAAAACTGATCAGTGTTCCATAATCAGTTAAAGATAACGAAAGTCTGCCATTGAACGCTTACTAATGCTTGACGTGCTTTAATTTGAAAGGCAAAAATTTTGAAAGACTGTAGCACCAGTCGAGCAGGGCAGTACTCCCGAGGTGGATGGAAAGCTGATGACAGGGAGTGCTGGAGCTCCCGTTTCATCAGCCCTCAGGACTAGTTCCTGACCATCCCCCTTTGCTGAACTTTTTCAGTGTCTCAGTTACACAGAGAGTAGGCCAGCATGCTCTCCAACACAAATTTCTCTAAGTATATACACCAAACTCCATGCACAGTACACACTACCCTTCCTTTTCCAAAAAAAAAAAAAAAAATCATGGCATCTCATCACCCAGCCTCGGAGTCCCCCGGGGGGGGGGGGACCAGAAATGCCCCCACCTTCCGCCCCTCTCCAGGCGACGACCCAACGTGCCTGGAACCACTGTCTGACTCTCTTCTTCTTCATTTCTGCAACATTCGCAGCCTTTCCTCTAACTTTCGCCCTGATGAGCACCACGTCTCCTCCTCTAAACCACACCTTCTTTTTCTAACTGAGACTCAGCTGTCTGAGGCAACTGACAGCAAACCCTTTTCTGTGTCCTCCTACTTTCCCTATACTCATTTCAAAGCCAAAGGTGGCTGTTGTGTATATATACGCAACGACTTACCTAATTCCACTGACTATCAAAAATCCTTCGACTATCTTACTTCTACGATGGAACACATTCTATCCATTTCTCCTTTCTCTGAAATCTCCATTCTAGGAGATTTCAATGTTCACCACCACCTTTGCTCTCCTCTCCTTTCACTGATCCACCTGGTGAACAAACCTACATCTTTTTAATCCTTAATGACCTAGAGCAACTTGTACAGCACCCTACCCGTATCCCTGACCGCCTTGGAGAGAGCTCCAACATACTTGACCTCTTCCTTACAACTAATCCTTCTGCTTACACTGTTAATCTTTTCTCTCCATTGGGCTCCTCTGATCAAAACCTTATCACCTTAACCTGTCCTATCACTCTGGTACAGCCTGTGGACCCTACAGGGAAACGTCGCCTGTGGCATTTTGGAGCCGTGGATTGGGAGGCCATCAGGCAGTACTTCTTTGATTTTCCCGTCAATGATTGCTGCTTCCATGGCCGGGAGCCATCTGTGTGTGCCTTGCGCATTACCGAAGTTTTTCTCTCGGTCATGGAAGCATACATTCCTTTCTCATATCCTTTGACTAACGCAAGAAAGTCTTGGTTTAATCACACTTGTTCTAATGCTGTCCGCAAAAAGGAGAGGGCCTACAAAAGGTACCGGAGTCAACCCACCCCTGAATCACATCATCTTTAAGTTTCTGCCCGGAATCGTGCTAAGTCTGTTCTTCGCTCTGCAAAAAATAATTTCATCTGTAC
Source organism: Coenobita brevimanus (assembly GCF_032717465.1). Taxonomy (NCBI): domain Eukaryota; kingdom Metazoa; phylum Arthropoda; class Malacostraca; order Decapoda; family Coenobitidae; genus Coenobita; species Coenobita brevimanus. Next base: position 18,340,807 of record NC_136956.1, read on the forward strand.
TAAATGCTCTCAACTCTCCAACTCGAATTCTTCCCACTCCTTCTGGCACCTTGCCAAAAACCTTTCTAACAACTTTACCTCATCATCCTTCCCTCCTCTTTTCTATTCTGATGGTTCTGTAGCTATTCCTTCTATTGATAAAGCAGATGTCTTTGCACAGGCTTTCCCCTCCAATTCCACCTTAGACGATTCCGGTGCTGTTCCTCCATCACTTCCTGCCTCTGAGTTCCTCATGGCTGACATTAAAATTTCTTCAGCTGATGTATTTTCTGCCATCACAGGCCTCAAGATAAATAGGGCATATGGACCTGATGGAGTCCCTCCTGTTGTCCTGAAGAACTGTGCTTCTGTGCTTACACCCTGCTTAGGCAAACTCTTTTGCCTTTGTCTGTCAACTTGTACCTTTCCTTCTTGCTGGAAGTTTGCTCTCATTCAGCCAGTCCCAAAGAAGGGTGACCACTCCCAACCCTCCAATTATCGTCCAATTGCTTTAACGGCCTGTATTTCAAAAGTTTTTGAGTCAATTCTCGATAGAAAAATTTTAAGGTATCTTTCCTATCACAACCTTCTTTCTGATCGTCAGTCTGGGTTCCGTCAGGGACGCTCCACTGGCGATCTTCTCACCTACCTTTCAGACTCCTGGTCATACTCCTTTCGGGACTTTGGCGAAAGCTTTGCCATTGCACTTGACATCTCAAAGGCTTTCGATCGAGTCTGGCATAAATCTTTAATTTCCAACCTGCCTTCTTACGGTTTCTATCCTTCTATCTGTGCCTTCATCGCTAGCTTCTTTTCTGGTCGTTCTATAGCCACTTTGTAGACGGCCATCGTCTTCTCCTAGATCTATCAACAGTGGTGTTCCTCAGGGCTCTGTCCTATCACCAACTCTCTTCCTTTTATTCATCAATGACCTTCTAATCTGTACATCTAACCCTATCCACTCATACACTGATGACTCCACCCTTCATCATTCCATTCGGTTCCCGCAACGCCCATCTCAGCAGTTACTTCATCAAACAAGGGATGAGGCTATGGCACACCTAATGTCTGACTTGGCTCGTATCTCCTACTGGGGTAAAAATAATCTTGTTGTTTTTATGCATCTGAGACTCAGTTCTTACACCTATCAACCAGTCAAAATCTTCCACAACTATACCAACTAATGTTTAATAATATTCAGCTTAATCCTGCATCATCCTTGATCATGCTTGGGGTTTCATTTACTCGGGACTTGTCTTGGAAAGATCATATTTCATCTCTTGTAAATCTGCTTCCAAGAGATTAGGTGTGCTAAGTCGATTCTGTTCTTTCTTTACCCCTGCACAATTGTTGACTCCATACAGGGGTTTTATCTGCCCATGTGTGGAGTACAACTCTCATGTGTGGGGAGGCTCCCAACATACAGCTCTTCTCAATAGGGTGGAGTCAAAGGCTTTTCGTCTCATTAACTCTCCTCCTCTTACTGACTCACTTCAACCTCTGTCTCTTCGCCGCACCATTGCATTTCTATCTCTTTTCTATTGCTACTTTAATGGTCACTGCTCCTCTGAACTGTCTGCATGCATTCCTCCACCTCTACGACGGGCGAGTAGCACCTGTCTGGCAGCAAACTCTCATCCTTTTTCTGTCCAACTCTCTAATACAAGAGTTAACCGTTACTCCCAGTCCTTCATTTATGCAACAGGTCAGCTCTGGAACTCTCTCCCTCTGTCTGTATTTCCTGCTGCCTATGCTCTCCAGTCTTTCAAACGCAGTGTGTCCAGGCATCTCGAAATGAATGGATCTTGAATTTGGCTCTCTCTTGTATTTTGTTTTTCTCTCGGAGGGATCTCTTATTACGGGCTCATAGCCTTTGGTTCCTTCTTCCTCGCATTAAAAAAAAAAACTATAGGAAAAATGGACTTAACATTTTGGAACCAGAACAAACTCTCATTGGCTGGTATTGCCGCTGGGTAAGATAGTACCCTAACAGCTCTTCCTCAGCGATCATTTTTAAACATGGCTGGTTAATATCCATGTGCACGTTAATTAAACAGAGTATGGCGTTGTTTGAAAGATTTATGTAACACGGAAATAGGGAATGAATTGTAATAAGCAAAATAAATCGCTTATTAAAAGTTGTTAGGGAATTTCTTTAACCGACGAAAATACGGGCCATTGTTGTAAGATAGGTGTACTGAAACAAACTAGTATTTTTTAATTGCCAGTAACCATGAAACAATGCTTTTGTTTGAGATATAATTGTTGAAAAGAGATTACAGTTTTTTTTTTTTTTCTTGATTTGTTATATCATTCCCTATCAAATTTTAAAAGTTTTTCCACTTCTACAGTATCTGCGTGGTTCCTTTTTTTTTTTTTTTTTTTTTTTTTTACTTCTAATGATCACTTTTCCAGTGCTTATTTTCTGGTGTACGTCAGACTCCTTTCCATAATTCAAAAATGTCAGTGATGGTTTGATTTAGGTCTTTCAGGTCAGCTCTTATGTTCTGTTCATCTCCGTCTTGTCCTCCGTTTAATCCCCCTCCTTCACATCCTCTTTAGCTCTCCTCAGGCCCTCTCCATCACGACCTAAATGTCCCCCCTATGTCTACAGCCATCTCCCCTCACCTAGTCACCTCTTTCACATCCCCTTCAGCTCGCCTCAGGTCCTTTCCATCACGACCTAATTGCCCCCTATGTCTCCAGCCCTCTTCTTTCACCCATTCACTGTACAATCTACGCCATTACCAGCAACTTACGACGATGGTACCAGAGAGGGGAAAGTCACGATTTCCTGAGTGTTCCTTCTCATCACATATGGGCAGAGTTTAGGGTAACCTGAGGGGGATGAATGTGCTTCGTGACTCCAACTTTCTGTGTTTTGCTGATAAATACGTAAGTACTTCGGGAAATGGTGCCCCGGGAGTTTCAACTCAGGGTGACGTAACACTGAGGTGGGCCACGTTACATTGAGGTGGGCCATGTAACACTGAAGTGGGCCATGTAACACTGAGGTGGGCCATGTAACACTGAGGTGGGCCATGTAACACTGAGGTTGGCCACGTTACACTGAGGTGGGTAACGTAATACCGAGGTAGAAATCGAACATGTTCTAACTGGAAGTGCCCTTACACCTCCTCTTTAGTGATTTATTTTTGACAGTGACTGATTAATACTAATTTTATACTTTATTCATGCAGAAGTAACGTATGAAAGGAATGTTATGAAGCCATTTTAAAATATTAATCACTAACGAGGACGAGTGAGGGTGCCTCCAGTACTGAAGGTCAGAGAACTGTACAAGTTGGAATGGAACCACACAGTGGACAAAATTCTCGTCGGTAAAGGAAGTTCCTTACCACCTTTTACTAAGCAATTTACTGTTATTTTTTTTTTATTATTACACTTCACTGTCTTCCGTTACATATATCATTCTAATATTGCCATACTCTGCATAACTAATGTATAAAAGGGATATTGGTCAGCCATATCCAAAAATAAATCGTTATGGAAGAGATGTTCGGGAGCTTCCATAACCGATGAGAATACGAACTGTAGTCTCGGCGCACAACTCTGAGGTTGTCATTATCGTACTCTGGCAATCTACCACTCAAAAGTGCGTCCGATTTCGTATCATATTATACACGAATCATACTGTTATATACGAATATATTATCCACGAATATTATTATACAAGGACATATTATACACGAATCACATGCGTCTCATATTATACACGAAATCAGACGCACTGTTGAGGGGTAGTTTGCCAGGGCACGATAATAACAACCTCAGTGTCGTGCGCCGCGACTATAGTATCACAGGCCCATATTCTTGGCACAACAGCTCATAACAAGGGATGTTTCTTCTCTGATGGTGATAGGTGGTGGCGACCGTCATCCACATACTTGATGTATTGCTGCCTACTTTGTCCTTCACCTTATTCATCATTTTCCCGTGTCTGCCTTCCACTCTTCCTAATTCTCCCATGTTTCATGTCACCTTTTATTACTCTCCTTTCCTTTTCAGGTGGCTTTAAATTAAGTAAGATGCCTGAAAGTTTCGAGTAAGCCAGGAAACCATTTACACCGCTGGGTAGCAACCATATAACCAACCTATACGTATTCCCTACCTGTCAAAAAGTGGGTTGGTTGAGAGTTAGTGTCCCTCCCCGTAAAAAAAATAATTCAGTGGCAAACGGCCACCCCTTATGGGATTATGGCGTCTGGCTATAGATAGAGATATTCTTCTCCGACACTGAGAGATGGATTGCCAAAAATTGGCCTCGTGCATTTTTAATAGTCTATCTTAAGCTTTGATCCAACCTTCCAAATTACACAATCGGATAATATGCATCAGAATTTGTCTCAATTAGGATTCAGTATGATGCGTTTCAAAGGCATATAAAATTACCGATGATATTTTTCCTCCTGCAACTAGCTTTTGTGTTATTGTTAGAAGAAAAAGGAGTAGAATGATATTCTTTATTTTCGTCCACTACTTTCTTTGCCACATGCAAAGAGGCATTTAAAAGAGAGAGAGAGAGAGAGAGAGAGAGAGAGAGAGAGAGAGAGAGAGAGAGAGAGAGAGAGACAGACAGACAGACAGACAGACAGAGACAGAGTGAAAGAGTGCTGAAACCGGGAGGATGTTCCTAGATATTCTTGCTTTCATTAACCATGTTTCTTTAAAATGTGAAAACTCTAGGTTATTTAAAATTTCTCTGTGTCTTTACAGCCTTCAAATTCCTATGCCCTATTCTCTGGGCTTAGAATGTTCCCTAGCACTTTTTTTTTTCAATATTGCAACTTTAATGCAGCAACTTCTTGTGATATTGCATGTGGTAGGGAAGAGCGCTCACCATCAGCTCACACTATAGCATGCATATTTAGGTATACTGCACAATGAATGACTAGCCAAATAAGTTCTTGACATTCAGAAAACCGTTTGCAATGTTGGTGGGTAATCCATATAACCAAAGGAAGTCTGGTGGTTCGCTGTTATAAGGCTGTCCAGCTGGGTCAAGCCCGTAAAGGTATGCAACGACTGGGTGACTGGGTTTGTTGTTCACATGATGCCATCATATTATGGCTATGTTGTGGTGTGGTGTTGTGATGTAGTGCGGTGATGTGTTGCAGTTTGGTACGGTGTTGTGGTGTGGTGTTGTACAGTGTTGTGGAGTAGATGTGGTACAGTGTTATGTGCAGCAGTGTGGTGCGGCATTTTCTTGGTTTAGAGCTGTGACTGATAAGGATGTTCTCATTATCCCTTTAAGTTGTAGACACAGCCACAGTACGTATTTTTCTGACGACATTTTAAACCAAGAAATATCATGGCAGTCAAAGAAATTCACCCACTCATTATAAAGTGTATTTCTTGAGGTGACAGTGGTAGAAAAAAGGATAACGAATTGCACATATTCGTAATGGATGTTAAAATGTTAGAGAAAGGGAGATACGGAAGTTATTGTTATCTTTACTGCTTGAAAGATGATACACACACACACACACACACACACACACACACACACACACACACGCACACGCACACACACACACACACACACACAGAAGCTGGCCAAATTTCATCACGTCTAAACATTGCGCGTGTCACTTGTCATCTGCCGAAAAAACAAATACCTCATTGCTGTTGGCCATGGCACACAGCCTTGTCCTGGAAAAAAATAAAAAAAATAAAAGGCTAAACATACTGTAGTGTAGCCTCTGTTGACCAGGGTGTTGTAGTGGTTAGTTATGCAGGTGTGGCAGCCTTTAAACCACACCAGCCACTGCAACCACAAAGACAATGTCTCCACAGTCACCACACCTTCACAATCACATCACAACCACCACATCGCAACCACCAACCTCCGCAACCGCAACACCTCCACAACCACCACAACCACAACCATCACAACCACAACCATCACAACCACAACCATCACAACCACAACCATCACAACCACAACCATCACAACCACAACTTCTGCACAATGACCACACCTCCACAACCACCACATTTCCACAACAACAATACCTCCACAACATCCACAACCACAACATCAACACCATCACAACCACCATACCTCTACAGCCACATTTTCACAAACACCACACCTCCACAACCACCACACCTCCACAACTACCACACCTCCACAACTACCAGTCATTATCATGAACGTAGCTCCCAAGCGCCACATTGTACTGCTAACCTTGCACACACACACACACACACACACACACACACACACACACACACACACACACGGTCGCCCGCGCGTTACTGATCCTCCCTCTCTCTCTCTTTCTCTCGTTACTGATCCCTCCTCCACTTTATTCTTCCCTTGTTTACCTCCCTCGCTTCCTCCCTCTCTGGCCTTTTTAACACAGCCTCTTAAAGGTTAAAGGTGGGGCAGGTGGGGAAGGAGGGAGGGAGGAGATTGAGAAAGGGAGAACTGTGCAGGGTGAGAAGTAAGTGAGGAGAGGAGCGAAATATAGGACGAAAGGAAGGGAGGATGAGGCTGGAAAAGGAAAGGAGGTAGTGGCGGAGAGGATGAAAGGAGGGAGAGAACCTGTCTACCTGTCTGTCTATCTGTAGTCAGACATCTTAATTCGGAAGGGGTGGCCACAAACGAATCGTCTCGTTATTCTGTCCTCTGCCGTCCGCTGCCCTCCCTCCAGTTCATAACCCTCTCATTCCACACACATTTCCTTCCATCACATCCTCGGTCTTCCTGTCCCCGTCCTCCCGTTCACCACACTCACATACGCACTCCCAGTCAATCTCTTTCCATTCTATCCACATGGCCAAACCATCTCTGGCCATTCCTCCTAATGACTTCCAGCACAACCACATCAACACAACAGCGTCCCTTCACTTCCCCATTTTTCTGTCTCTCCATGAAACACTTCTTGCTCCTCTCAAAAACTTATACTTTGTGCTACTCTGATAAAAGAAAAAACATATCCATGAAATCATACTAAAATAAACAAATATATCTAAAAACAGGGCAAGACGTGCTTGGAAAACTTTGAAAATTTGAAAGTGTTTACATCATGACAATATTAAAAAAAATTTTGAGGTAGGATTGGTAAGAGTAAGAAGTGGAAGGGAGAGAGAGAGAGAGAGAGAGAGAGAGAGAGAGAGAGAGAGAGAGAGAGAGAGATTAAGGATGAATGGATAGGGATTAAGAGGGAGACAAAGAAAAACATCAACAAGAGAAATGGAAGAGGAAAGGCGGGGGGAGGAAGGAATATTAAGGAAGAACGAAAAGGCAGAAAGTAAAAGGAAGGAAGGTAAAGATGTGGAGAGAGGAGGATGGATCAATTCTGGATGAGAAGGAGCAAGAGAGGCATGAGACAAGAGAAGGAGGGAGTGAGGGAATCGAGGAGAAGGGAGGGTACAGTATATGTAATTGAAAATAGTGAGGTAGGGGAGCGTAAAATAGCCAGATGCAATGAAGAAGAGGGAGAGGAAGGAGAGAGGGCAGCAGAAGGACACAAAGGGAGGGAAAGAGTGAATTAAAGACAGTGAGATGGTGCTCAGGAAAAGGCGAGTGATATAATACATCAAGAGTGTCTGAGAAGAGAGAGAGAGAGAGAGAGAGAGAGAGAGACAGACAGACAGAGAGAGAGACAGAGAGAGAGAGAGAGAGAGACAGACAGACAGAGACAGACAGACAGACAGACAGACAGAGGGGGGAGGAGAGGAATTTAGTCAGATGCAGAAAGGCAGGGAGGGTGACTGGGTGAACGTTGAGCTGTTGTGGGCCAAGATTAGGAGGGTTGGAAGGGAAGGAGGGTTGGAAGGGAAGGAGGGAAGGAAGGGAAGGAGGGAAGGAAGAGAAGGAGGTAAGGATGGAATGACGAGAAGGGGAGAGAAAAACAGAGACGAAGAAGATGATGATGATGAAGCAGTAGTAGTAGTAGTAGGATGGAATGGAGAGAAGGGGAAAGAAAAACAGGAGTAGAAGTATTCTTGAAATCCCCTCCCCCCCTGGGGGTAGGGGGGTTTCAAGATTACTCCCCCAGTATCCTACACACACACACACACACACAAAGCTGAGCCAATTTTCATCCCGTCTAAACATTGCGAGTGTCAATCGTCATCAGTCAAAAAAATAAAAAAAATAAAACATACCACATTGCTGTTGGCCGCGACACACAGCCTTGTTCTCGAAAAAAAAGAAAAAAAAAAAGCTTGAACGTAGTGTAGCCTCTTTTGCCCAGTGTTGTAGTACAGTGGAGTCTCTTTTATCCGAAATTCTTTTAACCGTAATATGCCATTAACCGTAAGTTTTACTAAAACGTTCTCATTTCGATTAACCGCAAAAATCTGAAATCTATCCGAAAATTCAAACACGGCGGGCTTGTTTCGCGCCACTAGCGTTAGTTTACCGTTGCTCCGCTAGTCACTATTGCGAGCCTTCATTGCGCCAGCCCCCATCCACCACCTCAGAAGATAGGGTGATGTGGGAAATGATGTAGATGATGTGGAAATGATTGAATAAGGAAACAGAAAATATGAAAAAAGAATTAGGTGTCTAGGAATGTAATAGGAAGATTGTTGGATGTGAGGGTTCTGAGAGGGGAGGGTGGAGGTATGTCTGACCACTGTCTGGTGGAGGGAAAGTTAAGAGTAGGTAACAGATGGGTGAGAGCTAGGAGGGTTAGGTGTGGCAGGGAGGTTTTGAAAGTGAGTGAGTTGTATAAAAGAGAGAAAAAGATAGAGTATCAGGAGAAATTGAAAGATGAGTGGAACACACTGAAAGATCAGGAAAATGGCAGTGTGGAGGAGCAATGGCAGTTGTTTAAGAGTGCTGTGGTGGGGCATGCAGAAGAGGTGTGTGGTGTGAGATGTGTGGGTGGTGGTGTAAGAAAAGGAAGTGTGAATGGTGGTGCGAGGAAGTAAGTATGGCTGTGGCTGAGAAGAGACGTGCATATGAAGTGTGGCTGCAGAGGAAGGATGAGATGTCATATGAAAGGTATAAGGAGTAGGTTGATAGATGGTAGGGGGATGAATATAGTTTTGAATGGCGAGTTGCTTGAGGAGGTAGAGTGTTTTAAATATCTAGGGTCACATGTTGCTGTGGATGGAAGAATAGATGCAGAAGTGAAGTTTAGAATAAATGAAGTAGGAAAGGTGCTGGGAGGAATGAAAAAAGTGTTTAGATGTCGTTCGCTTAGAATGGATGTAAAGAGAAGGTTGTATGAGGGTGTTGTGGTACCGACTGCGTTATATGGGGCTGAAACATGGAATATGGGTGTAGCAGAGAGGAAAAGTTTGAATGTAATGGAGATGAGGTGTCTGAGGAGTATGTGTGGAGTGACGCATATGGATCGAGTGCGAAATGATGAAGTGCGAAGGAGAACTGGAGTTGTTCGGGAGATGGCTGGTAGAGTTGAGCAGAGGGTGTTGCGATGGTTTGGGCATATGGAGAGAATGGATAATGAGTGATTGGTGAAAAAGATAACTAGATCTGATGTGAGAGGTGTAAGGCTGAGAGGAAGACTACGAATAGGATGGATGGACAGTGTGAAGAGAGCATTGTATGCGAGAGGGATGTCTGTTGAGCAAGGAAGAGTGGCTGTGCGTGACAGAAATAAATGGAGAGAAATTGTGAATGAATAAGTGATGACGCAGCCCTGAGGGGATATTCTCCCGCATTTGGTTTGATCAGCTAGTCAGGTCAGGTGCGGGTAAGGGGATGGGTCTGTTATGATGTGGCAGGGGTAAATCAGCTCTGCTGTCGGGCCCTGCTGTGGATGTCACTGATTGCATTGCGCAGTTGACCCTTGTGCGGTGTGGTGCGGTGAGGATCTGTCCGTTCTCCCCTTGGGGCTAAGATGCGAATGAATGTGTTTGAATGGATGAGTAAATGGGGAGTGTGTCGTCCTGTCTCGGCTATCTCCCTTTCCCTGGGGGAAGCAGCCTAGGTATATAGATAGATAGATAGACTTTAATTGTTCTATTTGCTTATAGTGAATTACATAATTGTTGTGGTGAAGGTTTATTTAAGTGTATTTGAGTGAAGATTTTAAGTTGACAGTTTCCATTACAGTTACAAAAGTGCAGTTACATACGTAGTTACTACAGTGTATTAAGTGTTTTGGTGATGGTTGAGTGGCTTCTGGGGTGCTGCTGGTGGTGGTGGGCTAGACGTCGCCAGAAATGGGTAATAGGTGAATACAGTACTGTTCCCTTGTATCCTACATATTATTACAGTATCCTTTATCCGAAAGAATCGATTAAACGAAACTTTGAAAGTCCCATGATTTTCGGATAAAAGAGACTCCACTTCTTAGTTATGCAGTTGTGGCAGCTGAAAAACCACACCAGCCACAGCAACCACAACCACCACACCTCAACAACCACCACACCTCTACAACCACCACACCTCTACAACCACCACACCTCTACAACCACACATAGACAATCACAAAACCTCCAGAAGCAACACCTCCACAACCACCACACCTCTTCAACCACATCTCTACAACCACACATAGACAACCACAATACCTCCAGAACCACAACACCTCCACAACCACCACACCTCTTCAACCACACCACCACAACCACCACACCTCCACAACCACCACACCTCCACAACCACCACACCTCCACAACCAACACACCTTCACAACCACCACACCTCCACAACCACAACCCCTGCACAACCACCAAACCTCCACAACCACCACAACCACAACCCCTGCACAACCACCACACCTCGACAACCATCACACCTCGACAACCACCACACCTCCACAACCACCTCCCCTCCACAACCACCACACATCTACAACCTCCCATTCACAACCACAATGCCTCCAGAGCCATAACACTTCCACAACCGCACATCCACAACCACAGTACCTCCAGAACCACAACACTTCCACAACCATCACACCTCCCAAACCACAACACCACCACAACTACCACATCTCCACAACCACCACACATCCACAACTACCAAACCACTACAGCCACCACACCTCTACAACAACAACAACTCTGTCATGGGGGGATGTGAATTTAGGAATTTATGCTTATATTAATCGAAGGAACTGGCTTGTGAAAATCAAATAGTGAGCTTTACTTTATATGGCTTGTTTCGCCAAGTCTCTAAGGCCGATAATTTTATAAACTTTCTCAACAGTACACAGTGGAGACTAATCTACTCACGAGTGCTAATTGTTAGTACTGATAGCCTCTGAGAAAGTATTCTTACCCCCTGACAATCAGTAACTAATACTAATAATGGACATGTCCTTGCTGGTGCTTAACTATAGCTGGCACAACGGATTTAAGTTTTAATATGAAAGAAGTGGCTTAAATACCAGTCGTGAACAATGTAAGGAGTTTGTGCAAACTAGGAGCGGCAAACTAAAGTAAGCTCAATGTGGAAAAATCAAACACCATTAATACATTACATTAACCTTCAAGAAAGGAACTGTAATATTATTGATTACAATAAATTTACGTTACATGAATCTCAAAAATGAATTCGAAAAGGGAATTCACTGTCACAGGGGGACTAGTGAATTCAAATAACAAAGGAAATACACTCACTCACTCATTCAAAAGCTAATCAGACTTAAGGCTAAGAAATCGAATGAAAATACTGGTCAGAGAAGGGAACGGAGCTGAAGCTACGAAAGACCGGGCGTCTGTCTGTCGCAACCAGGCGCTGCTATTCACTTCTCAGCTCACTACACCTGATCACCAAATTCGGCTGGGAAATATGGGGAATCGTTGAACTCTGGAGACTGTAGGCGATAGGAGCCTCCTCTCTCAGCTCTGGCACAAAGAACCTTCTCCCATATCTGCTTGACACCGACTAACTCATGTAAGCAGGCTGGACACGGCCCAATGGTCGAGAGGCAATGTGAGAATGACAACTACACAAAAATTTTCGCTCAATGAAACACACTGTCTATACAGAAAGACAGTCACTTATGAAAACAATGACAAGGTTTATGAAAACTCATTACGATCCGAGTGCAAAAGTGAGGCAGTTAAGGGTCTGAGTGAAAATGAATGCACTTCAGTGAAATTCAGACATTCTCTTATACAATACTAATACAATATCGCGAATTAATTCGTGACATTACGCTCCATCAAAATGAATTTTTCATAGAAAAATTAACAGTAGGTGATATTTACATCCTAACTCAGTCACACAAGATTTACACTGTGGTGTGTGTACTATCCTGCTACAGGAGAAAATCACTGTTGCCGAGGAGCGTAAAAACCTCGTATTTACGTTAATAGAAGCAAGCTTGAGGAAAAAACTCCGTAACGATGGTGAAAAATCCCAAGCTCTGGTCAAACTGAGCGAAAAGTTCGCTACATTTACATTAACAACTAATTGTTATGTAGCATGGTGTATGTACAGTAATACACAGTGTAGTTGTGAGTTATAGTGTAACTGTACCTATGTGTAAAATGATATAATACAAATCAATAGTGAATAGAAATGACGAGGCAGAAGAGAAGAGCCGGCAGCATGTGACAGAGACAATTAGCTGATCTGCACGGGAAAACTGCTATGCCCGCCATCTGTACCTGCAAAATCAATCAAGGTGGAGCATCAGAAGTGTCAGTGCGACAAACAATTTTTATTAAATTACAATTTCTCTCTCTGCCTAGTAGTCAGTAAATATTTTACAAAAAGTACACTATTATTTTCTTAATGGTTACAGTATTAACCAGGAAATGTAGTCCTTGGATTGCATAAATCTCTGAGGACCCCTGTAGTTTACTTGTTAAACCTAGATTCTTAAGCAGGAAACATGCTGGTCCTTGGTTTGCATAAATCTCTGAGGACAGCCAGTAGTTTACTGGTTAAACCTACATTATTAACCAGGAATCTTGCTAGTCCTTGGATTGCTCAAATCTCTCAGAACGGGCAGTTTACTGGTTAAACCTAACTCCACACTTACGATTAATATCGGCAGGCTGAGAATATGCAAACTCGGGAGGGTCACTTTTTAACTCCCAGCATGGGTGTGAACAGTCGTGTGGATAATGCGCAAATTCTCCGGGAATCCTCAGAAAGGCCCACAGCTCGAGAAGCTCCACAAGGTAATTCACACACAGCCTCAGACTGCCCTTTCGGGGTTCTCAAACTTCCTCCTTAACCTACGGTACACATGTAAATACAGGTCCTGGACGTAATGTGTCCTGTGGGACCAAGGGGCGAGATGTCAGGTCTTACTGGTACACTATTAACTGGGAACCAAGCTGGTCCTTGGATTGCATAAATCTCTGAGGACACCTGTCTTATGGAACCCAGCGTACAACAGTTGCCCGTATTAGTCATTAGTTAGCAGGCGAGACAGGACTGCACCCACATTACCACTGCCCTCTCTCTCAACTGACTCAGAGATTATGGGTGTGGATTCAAACAGCACAGGAAGGACATGTCCCTGATTGGTGGTACATTGGCACACATTGCAGGAACGCACGAACCTATCTATTTCCTGTCCTGTTCCTGGCCAGGAAAAGTCAGGACGGATACAGCCCTGGGATTTCCTTTTGCCCAGGTGACCTCATGACGCTGAACAATGATCCCATTCTAACACTGCTTGGCGATACTTCATGGGAACGACAAACTGCAGTCGAACCTCGCCCTGGGGTGTTTGTGACTCATGGTACAGTCGTCTTTGTTTACAAAGGAACCTGGCTTGACCTCCCCATGAATAATTCACTATTCCCTTTTGTTTCTTCCTCACAGCAGCAAGTGTCAGGTCAGACTATTGTTCCAGGACAACATTTTGCCTACAAATCAGATCTTGTGGCGATGCAATGGTCACTGGGGTGACATGGTTCAGAGCCTTGGCCATGGCTCAAGATACTACAGCTGAAGTCTGAGTGGTGCTATCTACGGTGCAACTATGCTTGGCACCTAGTATGTTACCTATAATTAGGTCAAACAAAGTTTCTGGCATGACAACTGCAAGTGTCGAACCAGTATAAAACGGAGGTGCCACCTGGATACGTGCCTCAGGGAACAATCTCACTGATCCATCAATAAGTCTAACTTGGATCTGCCTACCTGTGTACTCATTAGGCCGAATTAAACTCTGCTTGACGGAGCAACCTGAGGAACCATTGTCTCTCAGAACATTTACTGAAACACCTCCCACAAACCTTAGCTGAACAAGAAAGGCAGTGTTGCTGGTGGAAGGGTCTGAGGAGGTAGCAGCCAGCCACTGATAAGGCTGCATAGCACACAACTCTGCGAATGTGACAGGGTGCGTACTTGAACTAGATGCCTGAGGGGTCGTACTCACCATCTGGGGAGTTGGAGCGTTGACCACCTGTGGAGGAGGGTTCACTGTCACAGGGAGACTATTGAACTGTGGGGAAGTACCTGTGCTGCTAGGGATGACACCACTGTGCGCTTGTCGGGGAATGAAGGCTGCATTAGCCTCCTGCCTCCGATACACTGGGGCTGGTGCTGAAAAAGATTGTCCCCATTGTTGATTGCGTGGCTGATACTGCTGCTGGTTAGGGTACTTGTTGTACCGCTTCCAAGCAGGTTTCTGTGTATTTTGCCCCTGGTCCTTCTTCTGCGGTTTGTTTGGACCTTGGCCATTATTCTGAGAATGGCCTTGATGCTGAGGTTCAGTCTGAGATGGCTTCCCAGACTTGGCAGTGTCCTTCCTGTGCCAGGTCTGTTGCTAACGAGTTTGGTACCCATACGCAGTGAAGAATGCACCAGCCTTTTCCACCATTTGGCTGGCATCCCTTACCCTGCAGATCTTAACCCCTAAAACACGGGGCGTCGCGTTTGCGACGCTCGCCGAAAAGGACATAACGGAAGAGTGTCGCATTTGCGATTTGAGTTAATTTTGAATAAACGCGGGCAAGGATGTTCCAGCTGGTATTGTCTATCAGTACCACCACCCTTTAGCTACAATTAGCATACTTTACCTTTGTACTACTGACCTCCGTTGTTGCCAAGTATCGCGTTTTTCTCCCCTCCCCCCCCACCACGGCCCGGCCAGCCTGGCTGTGATACATGGCAGCACTCTGACTGCTCAGAACTGTAAATCTGCGCTCTCCTCTCACAAGCAGTTTATGCTAATAGGAAACGCTTGTTTCCCCAGTTGTAACACTAGCTTTTTTTCACACGGTTTGCCCCTGTTTAGCATCAGTTTACTGCAGGCTTTCAAAGTGACATTATGGCAAGTTCTAGCACTTCCGAGTCAGTGCGAGCGGCTGACAGGAATGAGAATAAAGTGCCGGGCATATGGCAGAATAAAAAGCGCACTGCGGTGATCTTTTGGGAAGTAATATGATTGAAAATATTGTAGTATATGTGTTTTTAGCTGTGAAAATGGAAATATTTGTTGAGTGACAGGAAGACCGCCGCCGCGCTGCATGTCGGCCGTACGCTTCGTTGATTTTAGCCTTATTTTCAGTGCTTGTTGTACAAATACGGATTCCAAACTACCTGTACGTTGTAGTATAAAGTTTACTGTGACAGAATGAGGCTGTGGTAGAGGGGAAACCGGGTTGCTGGAGGTGTGAAAGGTAAGATTTTGTTACCCAACTTTGCAAGTCTCCACAAGTCCTTGGGTAGTCCATGAAGACTCAACACCTGTCTCTGGAGAAAGCTAAATGTAATTACTATCTGCCATACCAAGTATAATGTTCTAGGGTTAATCTCTGATTTTTGGCTAATATTTTCCTACAGGTACTCAGACCGCGATCGATCGCCGCCACCCGGGGGGGGTCGGCTGTCGATGGCCACGCATTAGGGGTTAAGCTGAGCCATAAGCTCAGTAGGTCACAACTTTTCATGCTGCGTATGCAGCATAAGGTCAATAATGTTCTCTCGTGTGTGAGGAGTCTCATCTTTCTCCATCCACTCATCTAAGGAAGCAGTAAGCCGGTCGAGGAACTGAACAGCAGTCTCCATTTCTTGGAGATGTGCCCTCATGAACTAACTCCTAGCATCATGAACTGTGAGACCATACGCATTGATGAGTGCAGCCTTCATCATCTCATACGTGAGATTGTCTCCACGAATTCTGTGGAGAATATCGAGGGCACAGCCCTCAAACAAGCTAAGAAACTGGAGCCACTTTGCTGCCTTATCCAGCTGTACAGCTGCACCACGTCCTCCATACAAGCAATGAATAGCTTGATTCGCTCTCCTTCCTTGTATAAAGGAGGCTTGAGGCGTGGGGTTGCCAGAACATGTGCAGGGGGAGCACTCTTGGAGCTCAGGTTGGCTGCACCAGACATGCCTGAAGCCAAGGAGTCTTGCTTGAACTTCAGCATCTGAAGTTCACATTTCTCACATGCCTCACGCTTGGCACGCTCATGTTGACGTTCTCTCTCACCTTGTTATCGCTTGTGTCCATGTTCTCTCTCAAGTTCCTCGCGCTGGTCTCACTCATGTTCACGTTCTCCCTAACGTTCCTCTTGCTGTTCTCACTCTTATTCATATTCTCTATCACGTTCCTCGCACTGTTCTTGCTCATGTTCATGTTGTTCTCGCTCGTGCTCAAGTTGAATTTTCCGCTCATCGCGGGCATCATTATCATGTGAAAGCACATAATCTTTAACCCGTGCCATCCCGGCGACGTGAATTAACGCGGCAACATTGCAAGGTCCCTAGTTTGCACAATTTTCAATTTTCATGAGTAATTTCGTGAGTGATTTTTGGCACGTATACACGGGACACCTTCCTCTATTCCTCTACAAGATGCCAAGCAGGAAAAATGCCTTACACCGCATAACCTCTCCCCCCCCCTGCACGCCATTGTCTCAGCAATTCACCTGTTACCAGTGACCTGGCCAATAAAGACATTCAGGGCCAGAGTGATTCCCCAATCGATGACAATGTGGAGGACGAAGTTTACATAGCATTAGAGGAAGAAAAAGTCAGAAATGATGATCAAGTAATGTGGGAAAAAAAAGGTCATGAATGGTGATGAGTTAGTGAGTGAAAAAATGCTTATAATGCCTATATTACTGTTTGAAAACCAATATACTCTTGTACTACATATATATTCGTACCAAGTAAATAATAAATGCTGTTTATGAGTGGATAAAGTAGTTACCCTCCCATAGAACTCGTTTCCTTTGGTGCCAGCCTGTTAGAAAACCCAGTCAGGTAAGGAAGTACTCGTACCTAAATCGCGTATTTTAAACCTCAGGTGAGTGATTTCTCTATGAATTTTCGATGTTTTCACGAAAAGTGGATATTTGAGCCAAAAAAAAAAAAGGGTCCAAAAACGTCGGGATGGGGGGGGTTAACCCGCGGCATCCCATTGACGTGAATTAACGTCCACACGTTTTGTCACTGCTAATCCCGTTGATGTACAGTAAGCAACAATAATCGTGTCGTTAAATTTGGTGAAAATATAAGCTAATAAGCTAAGCTTCTGGTACATTCCGCCGTCTGTCATACGGACGGTTCATAATGTTTCACGAGTTACATTTAATCTTCAGACAAAACCACGACACAACTACTGTTGCTCACTGTACATAAACGTGAATCAGTTACAAGGTCGCCATATGTCACGGGAGGATGTGAAATTTATGAATAAATTTGATATTACTCGAAAGTAAAGACAAGGAATTGACTTGTGAAAATCAAGTAGTGAATTTTACTTTATACTGGCTTGCTTCACCAGTTCTCTAAAGAAGAGAATTTTATAAACTTTCTCAACAGTACACAGTGGAGACTAATCACTCACGAGTGCTGATTGTTAGTACTGACAGCCTCTGAGAAAGTATTCTTACCCCCTGACAATCAATAACTAATACTAATGATGGACAGGTCCTTGCTGGTGCTTAACTCTAGCTGGCACAACGGATTTAAGTTTTAATATGGAAGAAGTGGCTTAAATACCAGTCGTGAATAATGTAAGGAGTTTGTGCAAACTAGAATTGGCAAACTAAAGTAAGCTCAATGTAGAGAAATCAAACACCATTATTACATTACATTAACCTTCAAGAAAGGAGCTGTTAATTTATTGATTACAATAAATAAATTTACGTTACATGAATCTCAAAAATGAATTCAAAAGGGGAATTCACTATCACAGGGGGATTAGTGACTTCAAGTAACAAAGGAAATACACTCACTCTCTCATTCAAAAGCTAATCAGACTTAAAGCTAAGAAAACGAACAAAAATACTGGTCAGTGAAGGGAACGGAGCAGAAGCTATGAAAGACTGGGCGTCTGTCTGTTGCACACCAGGCGCTGCTATTCACTGCTCAGCTTACTACAACTGATCACCAAACTCGGCGGGGAAATAAGGGGAATCGTTGAACTCGAGACTGTAGGCACTAGGGGCCTCCTCTCTCAGCTCTGGCACAAGGAACCTCCTCCCGTAGCTGCTTGACACCAACTAACTCTTTTAAACAGGCTGGGCACGGCCCAACTGTCGAGAGGCAATGTGAGAATGACAACTAAACAAAAATTTTCGCTCAGTGAAACACACTGTCTATACAGAAAGAGTCACTTATGAAAACAGTGATAAGATTTATGAAAACTCATTACGATCTGAATGCAAAAGCAAGACAGTTAACGGTCTGAGCGAAAATGAATGCATTTCAATGAAATTCAGACATTCCCTTATTCAAAACTATTACAATGTCGCGAATTAATTCGTGACAACCTCTACAACCACCACACCTCCACAACCACCACACCTCCACAACCACCACACTTCCACAACCACCACACCTCTGCAACTACAACACATCCACAACCTCCACACGTACACAACCACAACACCAGCTCAACCACCACACCACAACTCCCATATTCATTACTATCAACGCAGCTACCAAAACGCCACATCGTACTGCTAACCATTACACACACACACACACACACACACGAGCGCACGCACGTTACTTATCCCCTCTCTCTCTTTCTGTCTCTGTCTCTCTCTCTCATTACTGATCCCTCCTTTGGTTTATTCTTCCCAAGTTTACCTCCCTCGCTTCCTCCCTCTCTGGTCTTTTTAACACAGCATAAAGGTTAAATGTGGAGCAGGTGGGGGAAGGAGAGAGGGAGGGAATCGAGACAGGGAGAAGAACTGTGAAGTGAGAGGTAAATGAGGAGAGGAGGGAAATACTGGAGGAAAGGAAGGGAGCAATGGGGTTGAGAAGGGAGGGAAATTGAGGCGTCGAGGAAGAAAGGAGGGAAAACACCTGTCTACCTTTCTATCTGTAGTCAGACACCTTAATACGGAAGGGGTGGCCACAAAAGAATAATCTCGTTATTCTGTCCTCTGCCGTCCGCTGCCCTCTCTCCAGTTCATAACCCTCTCACTCCACACCCTTTCCTTCCATCACATCCTCGGTCTTCCTCTCCCCGTCCTCCCGTTCACCACACTCACATACGCACTCCCAGTCAATCTCTTTCCATTCTATCCACTTGGCCAAACCATCTCCTGGTTTTCCTTCTAATGATTTCCAGGAAATCCACATCAACATAACAGCGTCCCTTCACTTCATTTGTCTGTCTCTCCATGAAACTCTTCTTGCTCCTCTCCCGAACTACAGCATGACTATTAAAAGATTTTTTTGGGTAGGATTGGTAAGAGTAAGAAGTGGAAGACGAAAGGAGAGAGAGAGAGAGAGAGAGAGAGAGAGAGAGAGAGATTAAGGATGAATGGATAGGGTTTAAGAGGGAGACAAAGAAAAACATCAACAGGAGAAATGGAAGAGGAAAGGAGTGAGGGAGAGGAAGGAAGTTTAAGGAGGAATGAAAAGGGAGAAAGGAAGGAAGGTAAAGATGTGGATAGAGGAGGAAAGACTAATTTTGGATGTGGAAGAACAAGAGAGATATGAGAAAAGAGAAGGATGGAGAAAGGGAATGAAGGAGAGAGAAAGGTATGTGTGACTGAAAATAGTGAAGTAGGGGAGCATAAAGAGCCAGATGCAAAGAAGAGGGAGATGGAGAGGAAGGTGAGAAGCCAGAAGAAGGAGACAAAGGGAGGGAAGAGTGGAGGAAAAGATCTGAGAGGGAGCTGAGGAAAAGGAGAGTAATATAGGACATAAAGGGTGTCCTTGAGAGAGAGAGAGAGAGAGAGAGAGAGAGAGAGAAAGAGAGAGAGAGAGAGAGAGAGAGAGGGGGAATTATTCAGCTGCAGAAAGGCAGGAAGGGTGACTGGGTGAACGTTGAGCTGTTATGGGCCAAGATTAGGACGGTTGGGAGGGAAGGAGGGAAAGGAGAGAAGGAGGGAAGTAAGGATGGAATGACGAGAAGGGCAGAGGAAAACAGAGACGAAGAAGATGATGATGATGACGTAATAGTGGTAGTAGTAGTAGTAGTAGTATGGAATGGAGAGAATGGGAAAGAAAAACAGGAGTAGAGGTATGGGGGTAGGGAGGTTTCAAAAATACTCCCCCAGTATCCCTGCTTGTCTTATGAGACGACTAAAAGGGTTGATGGTGGCTTAGTACCCCACCCCATAAAAAGAACTAACTACACAAGCAAACAAAGAGCCTCGGACTAGGACGGACCATACACTGACGACCAAGGAACAGACAAAGGACATTCTAAGGATGGGAACATGGAATGTGAGAGGAGTGAATGATGAAGTGAAAGAGAAAGAGATTGATCAGGTGCTTCAGGATGCAAGAGTGGATGTACTGTATGTGGATTGACTGAAACAAAATGGAAAGATGAAACGGTGAGAGAATGGGAGTATGGTTTAGGAATATGTGCGGGAGTTAATGAGAATGAGAGGGCAAGAGAGGGAGTATGATGATACACAAGAAGTGGAAGGAGAATATAAGAGAGTATGAAACAGTGGGTGCAAGGATTGTATGGGTGAGGATGAAAGTAGGTATACAAGCTTGGGCGTTTGTACAGTATGTACATATGCGCCGACAGAGGACCGAGTGGCAAGAGTGAAAGATGAGTTTTAAGGGAGCGTAGAAGCATGTGTGGATAAGTTTGCCAGGAACGAGAGAGTGTTTTTGACTGGAGACATCAATGCCAAAGTTGGGAATGTACGAGTGGATGGAGTGGTTGGTCAGC
Organism: Coenobita brevimanus; assembly: GCF_032717465.1. Classification (NCBI taxonomy): domain Eukaryota; kingdom Metazoa; phylum Arthropoda; class Malacostraca; order Decapoda; family Coenobitidae; genus Coenobita; species Coenobita brevimanus. Next base: position 18,361,815 of record NC_136956.1, read on the forward strand.
GGGGTGTGCCAGCTGAAGCAGATGGGAATGGTAGTGCTTTGGTGGACATCTGTGCTAGTAAGGTGTTGGCAATAGCCAACATCTTCTTCCGGCATAAGATGATCCACAGGTATACATAGAGAGTCATGAGGAGGATGGACGGTGAACTTGTTGAACAAAAGGCAATGATAGATTACGTGTTTGTGGATGAGTGAATGAGAAGACAAATGTTGGATGCGAGAGTGTGGAGAGGGTGGGGGAATGGAATCTCGGACCATCACTTAGTGATGGCCAAGGTAAGACTGCAATGAAAATGGGTGAAGAGATGAAAGGGAAGACAGGAGGAAACAGCTCCTGTGAGAAGAGTAAAGTTGCAAGGTAATGAGAAAATGGCAGAGTATAAGAGCTTAGTGGAAGAAAGACTGGGAAAGTATGAGTTAGAGCAGATGAAAGGGGTGGAAGAAGTGTCATAAAGACACCACCAAATGTCATAAAGACTTTGTAGTTACTTGTAGAGAAGTATATTTTAGACTTGTGGTCGAGCGGCTTTTATATCTTGTAGTAGTTTCCCCACCAGATGTCATGTAGTGACGGGAGGGGTAAAGAATAGTATGGGACTATTTTTATTTGTCTTGGAAATATTAAACAGGTCTCTCCCATGGGAAGAGTATAAGTCCCGGGTAGCTACCTCCCTGTCTCGCTATCTCTCTCTCTTTCTGTTCTAAGGCTCGACCTCTCTCTAGGGTCGCTTGTCTCCTTCTGTCTAGCCTGTTCGGTGGCTAATCTCCGTCTGAGCTCTCTTTCCTAAATTCTGGTGTAGCAGGGGTGTGTCACGTGTGTTCCTCGTGGATCTTTGTTCACGAGAGGACTGCTGACAGCTAACTGCATCATCTCCTTACTGGCCGCTGTCGTCAGCTTCCCTCAGTGTTAAGAATGTGTAAGCATGTTTAGCACTGCTCGATTCTCGCAGACACAACACCTTCTCAATCATCTGACTCCCTGCTTCTATCTGTAATGTCTAATATTTCACCTAACTTGTATGATGATACTGGTAATACAGAATTGTGCTATAATTGTATGACTTATATTGTGTTAATGCATAATTGTGTTGGCCTTATAATTGTAGTTACATTTTGTTAATGCAACTATTACATAAGTGTCTTGGCCTTATAATTGTAGTTAAAGTTACATAAAAGTTACATCTTGTTAATGCAACTGTTACATAATTGGCAAAGTGTAACATAATGCAATCGTTTGTCGTTACATAATTGTTACATATCGTTTGTAGGTACATAATTGTAGTTAGTGTAACATAATGCAATCGTTTGTCGTTACATAACTGTTACATATCGTTTGTAGGTACATAATTGTAGTTAGTGTAACATAATGCAATCGATTGTCGTTACATAATTGTTACATATCGTTTGTAGTTACATAATTGTAGTTAAAGTTACATAAAAGTTACATCTTGTTAATGCAACTGTCACATAAATTGGTACATATTGTTTGTAGTTACATAATTGTAACAAGTGTAACATAATTGTAATAACTGCAGTCCTTACATATGCTGCGGTCGATGATAGTGATGATGTGTCATGCCACTTGTTTGTGGAGACACAATTTGCTTTTTTGTTTGTAGTTTATGTGGTATTTTGGCATATGTAGTGACATTTACACTTATTTTCATTTGTTTGTTATGTGATCTTACTTTATTTCTCTTTTTTCCTTCTCACTCTTCTTTCTTTCTTTCCTTTCCTTTTTTTTTTTTTTTTTTTTATGTATTGATTTTCTATAGTTTGTTTTTCTTTGCTTGTGTACGCTTTTTTCCATGTTGTTCATGGTTGCATAATTGCTGACTAATTTCCTTGAGATACTTTTTTAAAGTTTAGTTTATATTGCACAGATATTACTGAAAATGATATTATATAGTCCCATATTTTGTTATTTTATATAAAAAATATATACACTATATACAGTATTAACTATACACACTGACTTGTTGTTCACCTGTACCTGTCGTGGGTAATATGTGTGTCAGCACTGTGTGGAAATCATTGTCTTCACGATCGTGTTGAAGATGTTCACTCTTGCTAACGGCATTTGTGTTGGCCATTTTTTTTTTTTTTCTTGTAAGTTAATTCATCTGTTTCCACTAGGTAGCTTTAATAAATAAATGTTTAATATATATTTTTTTTTTTTAATTGTTCACTGAGTAACTGTGATGGTATATTTTCTTTATCACTTTGTAGATATAATTAATGTATAGTTGTATGTATGAAACACGTATTTTACGTAGGTATAAATGGTAACACTCGTTGGTAGTAAATAAATGTTATAATAGATGAATGAATATATACCGTGTAGAATAATTATTGTTGGTGATTATTTAGTGATTGAGTTATGCAGATAACTGAAGTAAGTATGTGCATTTAAGCTGTAACTATACAACACGTTTTATATGTTTGTGCAGAAGCTTATTGTCTATCACTGTGTATTGTATAAATGAAGTAACTATGTAACTCACTAATTTTTACCGTGGTGGGAAATGGTGTGAGTGGTGTTGCACGTGGTGATAGCGTTGTCCTTCGCGGGTTGATTGGCGTGCTGTCGTCTCAGCACATGGTGACGTCGGCTTCCCACACTGGTAGCTGTGGTGAATGAATGAGTAGCGATGAGTAACTTGAGTGAAGACGGGTGAGTAAGACGAGTTGTGAATATGGACTTGGTGTTTTGCTGCGTGTATTGACCTCTTCACATCTGCGTAAGCGGTGGGGGTTGGGTGGATGTAGCAGAGAGAGGAGGGTGAGGTCTGGTGGTTATGAGTTGTGAGTCGTCTCTCACTCTTCGTTTGTTTGTTTGTTTGTTTGTTTGTTTTCTTTCTTTCTTGCTTGATGTATTCTTGGTCCTTTTTTCTTGTGATTTACTCGTTGTAGGATGAAGACTGCCGCTTCTTGTAGGTGCGTGTAGAAGATTATACAGACGACGTAGAGTTGTTAATTGTAGTTGATTGTAGATGGCTGTAGTTCGCTGATTCGTCGTAGACTTGTAGACTGTTTGCACTGTAGGCTGTATTTTGTAGGATTCAATGTAGAACTGAAGCTAATCTTGTAGTCTCGGTTGCTTTTGTAGAAATTTGCTTTTAATTCGGAGACGATGTCCGCAGATTTGCTGGTTTGTCGTTAAGCTACTTGCAAGGCGTCGAGTGATCTCTTGACCTCTGCATCAGCGTAATGATCTGGGAGACGGAGGGGGCTGGATGAAGAGAATACTGTCAGGAGCTGATGTTGTTGGTTGTTTTCAATCTTGATATTTTGTAGTAATTTAATGTTGATTCGTAGACGAGGTTCGTATACGTTCGCTGCTACCAAATGTCATAAATGACATTTGGGTCATCCCTCTTCTTGACCTCCTGCCTGTCTCCTTCTCCTCCTCCCTGTTCCGTGGCTATTCTCCGTCTGAGCTCTCTTTCCTAAATTCTGGTGTAGCAGGGGTGTGTCACGTGTGTTCCTCGTGGATGGACTAGGGCTTTGTTCACGAGAGGACTGCTGACAGCTAACTGCATCATCTCCTTACTGGCCGCTGTCGTCAGCTTTCCTCAGTGTAAGCATGTTTAGCATTGCTCGATTCTCGCAGACACAACACCTCTCATCATCTGACTCCCTGCTTCTATCTATCTCTCTATCTATCTATTTATCTATCTATCTATATAATATGTAGTCTTTACCACAGAAGTATGCAAGATATTGACGCAAGAGACAGGCGCAGCATGTGAGGTGGTTTGTGGAGTAAGGAGGAGATGCAGGGGTGTGCAAGGGACAGCTTGGTGGAATGATGAGGTGAAACGAGCTGTGGAACAAAAGAAGAAGGCATATAATGACTGGCTAGCGAGTATAGGTATGGGAGAAGATGAGAGAGAGAAGGCAGAGGTATATTTGAGCAGGAGAAGGGAGGTGAAGATATTGGTGAAGGAGATTAAGAAGAGAGTGGATGAAGAGTGGGAGAGTAAGAAATTGCTTTCGAAGGAGGCAAAGAAAGTAAGACAGTGTGAAACGGATATAGAAGGGAAGGGAATGATGAGAATAACATACTGTTGGTGGAGAAGAGAGAGAAAATGAGGAGATGGAAGGAGCACTTTGAGGATTTGTTGAACGTAGAGAGTGAGAGCACTGCGTGTATAAGTGGTTTGGGAATGGCTGGGAGAAGAAGAGATTAAAGGAGGGAGGTAGAGATCAGTAGGGCGAAAGTAGTTGAAGCAATAAATAAGATCAAGATGGGAAAGGGCCAAGGAATTGATAGAGTGTGTGGTGAAATGCTGAAGTATAGGGGTGACATTGTTATGGTGTGGAAATGGAAGTTGTGTAGATTGGCTTGGGAAGAAGGATGGGTTCCAGAGGACTGGAAATCGGGTATAATTGTTCCTTTATACAAAGGAAAAGGAGAGAGAGAAGTATGTGGCAACCATAGGGGGATTTGCCTTCTTAGTGTGACTGCAAATATATATGGGAGAATACTTATTGACAGGGTTAGGTATATAACAGAGGAACTAGCTGGAGAAGAACAAGGGGGATTTAGTAAGGTGTGTAGATTAGATATTTGTTCTAAGATGTTTAGTGGAGAAGTATCTAGAGAAGGGAAAGAAAGTGTATGCTCTCTTCAGGGACTTTTTTTTATTTTAATAACAGAGCAGAGGAAGGAAAAACAAATGAATAAAAAAATAATCTATACATCAAATTACTGGTGTCCTCTGTTCATAAAATATCTGTAACAGTTAGACTTGAACAGCTGTAGGTTGAAGTTTGGAGGGAAACAACTCTGTGGAGGCAAGTTCCAGAGAGATGCAGTTCAGGGAATGAAAGAACTCTGAAAGGGAGGAGTTCTCCAATATGGCTGAGTGACGTTCCAGTCATGAGCGCTACTAGATGCCCGTGTAGCACGAAGGAAGGCATGGAGAGGCGGTACTATGGACGCAATTTCGTCTGAGCATTTGCCCTAAAAATATCTGTAAAATAATGCAAGGGAGGTAACATTCCTTCTTACTTGTAGGGGAGGTAGTTTATTTGTAGTGGCAGGGTTGTTAATGATTCTAACAGCTTTGTTCTGAATTTTGTCTAGTTGTTTTAATGCAACCTCTCCACATCCATTCCACAAGGGTGAGCAATATTGAAACTGGGAGCGCACATGACTCTTATATTTTATAGTTAACTGCTCGTCAGTGAAGAAGTTCCGGACTCTGTTTAATATTCCAAGTTTCTTTGATGCAGTTTTAGCAAGTGATCTAACATGAGAGGTCCAGCATGGGGCATTGTTAAGTGAGACACCGAGAATTTCAATAATTTTGGAGATGGGAATATTAGTAGCACTGAAGGTAATATATGAATCTGGCAATATCTGTCTATTAGTTAATTGTATATATTTAGTTTTACTAGCATTATATGAGACAAGGTTGTTTTGTCCCCATTCACCGATCGTAGATAGATCTTGATTTATGGAGATGGCTGTACAGAGTTGAGAGGTAGAGATGTTAGACTTTGTAAATGGGTGTCTGTAGTGTTGAGTCATATGCATATGAGTGGATGGGGTTGTGGGTGACAGATAAGAGATCATTAATATGAACCAGGAACAGGGTTGGCACCAGAACTGATCCCTGTGGCACGCCAGTGATAACTGAGTGGAAATTGGAATATACATCATTTACTTTACCCTTATTTTCCTGTCACTGAGATATGAGGAAATCAAAGGAACAAATGATGTTAGTCCATAGCAAGGGAGTTTAGACAGCAGGGAACGGTGCCATACTCTGTTGAAAGCTTTAGAAATATCAAGGGCTACTGCATGAGTTTCGCCATGTAGCTCAATTGATTGATGGATGGTATAAGTTAGGAGATTGAGTATGCCAATGGTAGATGTTTCATGGTGAAAACCATTCTGTCTATCACTAATTAAGTTGTTTGGATTCAAGATGTTTGACAATGTGCTTATTAATAAAAGTTTCAAATACCGTACCAAGACAAGATGTGACGGCTATTAGTCTGTAATCAGAGGGGTGAGGGGAACTTCCTTTCTTCGGAATTGAGTGGATATTGGATTCTTTCCACGAGTTTGGGAATGAAGAAGTACGTATGCATAGTCTGAACAATTTTGCTAGAACAAAGACAAGTTCAGGGGAACACTTTTTCAAAACAATTGGCAGAATTCCATTTGGGCTTGGAGCTTTGTTGGGAGGTAAATCTAGGATGGATTTTTCGTATCTTGTCTGTATTTTAAGTGGGATAATTTCGGAGGGTCAAGGTCTAGTACTGGGACGTTCTGGCTGGCATCCTCTATGGTAGAATTTCTGGCAAATGTACTGGCAAAAATATCTGCTTTCCCACGCGGGTCATTTGTAATGTTGTCATCTGAAGATTTTAGTGGGGGAGTGGATGATGACTTGTTAAAGTTATTATTGAAAGAATTATGGGTTGACCAAAATATTCTATTGTGTTTAGGGTTGTTAAGTAGTTTTCATGCTTGCTTTTGAAGAAAGCTTGATTTAGCTTGATTTCTTACAGCTTTTGCATGATTTCTAGCAATTTTAACCCGCTGCATGCCAGTGCTGTTTTAAAACGTTCCAACATAATTCCACGGTCATTGCCAGTGCTGTTTTAAAGTGATTAAAAAAAAAAAAATCATTTTGACCACATTTTTCAAGATTCGCCGGTAAAAATTAGCAGGCATGTATGGTAATTGTTTCTCTACCATCTCCCAGGCTCTCAAGGCCATACACTCACTCACTCTCCCCCTCACACTCGCTCTGCCTCACTCTGCCTGTTTGCCTCACCCAGTGCTATACATAGTGAAGGCATTTTGTAAATATTTTCATGTAAGTGTAAATTGTGAATATTATCTTGCAAGTGTAAGGACTATATAGTGAAGTCAAGTTGTAAATACCTTCTTGTAAGTGCCAGGACTGTACATAAGGAAGTCAGGTTGTACCTATCTTCAAGTGCAAGATAATGCATTCACAGTGAGAAAGACACACAAATGGTGATAGATGTTGAAGTAATAAGTAATCAGAAAAGTGTACTGACAATTGCCATACCTTCCCGGCATAAATACCTGTGTATACCTTACATAGAAAACGGCATTCTCTCACCCACGTGGTGAGTGTGAGAGCGGATATACCTGTATCCGAGTATGCAGGACTCAATAAAACCCATTTCTGAGCCTCGATGAGCATTTTAATGGTCAAATTCATTGTTTCCACATCATTCTTTTTTATTTTAGCTTAAAAAAAAAAAAGTCGAAAAATGGCCGGCACTAGGGTAACCCATAAGGCTAAAAATAGCTGGCACACTGCGTTTTAAATTAGGAGAGTGATTCAGATATTTTTTATTTTAAGTCAGTGTGAGATGAGTGCAAATACCTCTCACTTCCCTTCTTCACAGATCCAGGAATGCCCAAGCTAAATATTGTAGGGTGAGAACCATGAGCAGGTGGCAGGTAAAACAACAGAAAAATGCAAAGAGATTTAATGAACTTCTCTCACCAATAATAAGGGCAAAAACACAGTATTTACAATACACAAAAACACACACAATAACAACAGCCAGCCAGAGTGGAGAGAGTGGAAGCAGTGCCCACTTCAAGTCGTTATAGCTCTCTGCCATCTTGTCCCGGATTAGGCAACAGGTAGTCTCTGTTGAAACGTTGAGACAGGCTCGAAGATGTGGAATGGGTGATGAAACACCAACTGGAGAAGGTATCGAACTGATCTCGAGGGCGGCAGGTGTCTCAAGTGAAGCAGTAGATGAATACAGTGGAGTTTTCCCCCCTTACAGACTTCCTCCACGAAGAGTCTACTCCCGGTAGACTGAGATGGAAAACTCCACTTGGAACCAGGATGAAATGGAAACATTCGTAAAAATAAGTTAAATGTTTACAAACATCTACCTTGGGGTAAAAGTCCCTACTGAGTTATAAAAATAGTCTCCTTTACAACTAAGGAAGTTAACACTCATCAGTTTCCTTCCATGTCCATTACTTGCAGACCGTTAAGAACTAAGCATTAAAATAGGCAAAATTCTTGTCAAATCTACTGTACAAAATTACAGTGAATATTGAACACACAAAAACCAAACTGAGTATGCGAGATACACAAGTCACCCGAGATTGGTATTACAGCAAACTAGACTGAAGGAGATCGACACCAATGTTGTCTGCCCCAGCTACATGGACTAAGCGGAACTTGTATGCCTGCAGACTAAGAGCCCAACACAGAAGCCTGTCATTTTTTCCTCTGAATGTCTGGAGGTAGATGAGGGTCTTATGCTCTACCTCAGAGATGAACTCTTGTCCTCAAAGGCAGTAATCAAATCTCAGGATACCAAAAACCACTGCTAGGCACTCACGTTCTATGGTGGAATATCTGATCTCTCGTGGAAGAAGTTTTCGACTTGCATACGCAACGGGATGAGGAGAGCCAAGATGATACTGAAGCAGGACGGCCCCTAGACCTCGGTTGGATGCATCAGTCTGGAGAACAAAGGTGAGGCTGGCGTCTGGGAGCCGCAGTCCTGGGCTAGAGGACAACACAAACTTTAGGTGGTTAAAGCAGTTTTCCAACTCACCTGTCCAGGGCAGAGGCTCTCTAACCATCTTCTTTAGCAAGTCCGTCAGGGGTGCAGTGAAATTGGCAGCCTGTGGAATAAACACCTTGTAAAAATTCACCATACCAAGGAATCCACATAAAAGCTTCTTTGTTGGCGGAGGAGGTATGCGGTACAAGGCCTCCACCTTGCTGGGCTGAGGTTGTAGGTGGTCTCCACCGAGAATGAAACCTAGGTACTGGATGGTCAGGAACCCGAAGTGGCATTTTGAGCTCTTGAGGGTAAGTCCATGGGTCCTAATCTTGTTGAACACAGCTTTAAGGGTGGAACAATGCTGGGTCCATTCTGAGGAATAGACAAAGACATCATCAAAGTAAAAAGAAACATTGGGAAGGCCTGCCAGGACAATGCGCATAACCCGGGTGTACAGTAGGTAGCACATGCAGTGACGAGCCCAAAAGGGAGACGGCAGAACTCCATGAGACCAAGGTGCGTGGGGAAGGCTGTTAAAGGCTTGGCCTTGTCAGGTAAGGGGACTTTTTTTTTTTTTATGCGAGGAAGAAGGAACCAAAAGCCATGAGCCCGCAGTAACAGTTCCCTCCAAGAGAAAAACAAAATTCAATAGAGAGCCAAACTCAAGATCCGATCATTTTGAGATGCCTGGACACACTGCGTTTGAAAGACTGGAGATCATAGGCAGCAGGAAATACAGGCAGAGGGAGACAGTTCCAGAGCTGACCTGTTGCATAAATAAAAGACTGGGAGTAACGGTTAACTCTTGCATTAGAGAGTTGGACAGAAAAGGGATGAGAGTTTGCTGCTAGACGGGTGCTGCGCGCCCGTCATAGAGGTGGAGGAATGCAAGCAGACAGTTCAGAGGAGCAGTGACCTTAAAAGTAGCAATAGAAAAGAGATAAAGATGCAACAGTGCGGCGAAGAGCCAGAGGTTAAAGTGAGTCAGTAAGAGGAGGAGAGTTTATGAGACGAAAAGCCTTTGACTCCACCCTATTGGGAAGAGCTGTATGTTGGGAGCCTCCCCACACATGAGAGTTGTACTCCACACAGGGGCGGATAAAACCCCCTGTATAGAGTCAACAATTGTGCAGGGGTAAAGAAAGAGCGGAGTTGGCTTAGCACACCTAATCTCTTGGAAGCAGATTTTACAAGAGATGTAATATGATCTTTCCAAGATAAGTCCCGAGTAAATGAAACCCCAAGCATGTTCAAGGATGATGCAGGATTAAGCTGAATATTATTAAACATTAGTGGGTATACCTGTGGAAGATTTTGTTGGGTTGATAGGTGTAAGAACTGAGTCTTAGATGCATTAAAAACAACCATATTATTTTTACCCCAGTCAGATATATGAGCCAAGTCAGACATTAGGTGTGCCATAGCTTCATCCCTTGTTTGTTCAAGTAACTGTTGAGATGGGCGTTGCAGGAACCGAATGGAAAGGTGAAGGGTGGAGTCATCAGCGTATGAGTGGATAGGGTTAGATGTACAGCTTAGAAGATCATTGATCAATAAAAGGAAGAGAGTTGGTGATAGGACAGAGCCCTGAGGAACACCACCGTTGATAGATCTAGGAGAAGAACGATGGCCGTCTGCAACAGCGGCTATAGAACGACCAGAAAGGAAGCTAGCGATGAAGGCACAGATAGAAGGATAGAAACCGTAGGAGGGCAGTTTGGAAATTAAAGATTTATACCAGACTCGATCGAAAGCCTTTGAGATGTCAAGTGCAATGGCAAAGCTTTCGCCAAAGTCCCGAAAGGAGGATGACCAGGAGTCTGAAAGGTAGGTGAGAAGACTGCCACTGGAGCATCCCTGACGGAACCCATACTGACGATCGGAAAGAAGGTTGTGATAGGAAAGATGCCTTTAAATTTTTCTATTAAGAACTGACTCAAAAACTTTTGAAATACAGGACGTTAAAGCAATTGGACGATAGTTGGAGGGTTGGGAGTGGTCACCCTTCTTTGGGACTGGCTGAATGAGAGCAAACTTCCAGCAAGAAGGAAAGGTACAAGTTGACAGACAAAGGCGAAAGAGTTTGCCTAGGCAGGGTGTAAGCACAGAAGCACAGTTCTTGAGAACAACAGGAGGGACCCCATTAGGCCCATATGCCTTGTTAGTACTAAGGTCAGTGATGGCAGAAAATACATCAACTGGAGAAATTTTAATGTCAGCCATGAGGAAGTCAGAGGGGGGAAGTGATGGAGGAACAGCACCGGAATCGTCTAAGGTGGAATTGGAGGAGAAAGTCTGTGTGAAGAGATCTGCTTCATCAGTAGAAGAAATAGCTACAGAACCATCAGAGTAGAAAAGAGGAGGGAAGGATGATGAGGTAAAGTTGTTAGAAAGATTTTTGGCAAGGTACCAGAAGGAGCGGGAAGAATTCGAGTTGGAGAGTTGAGAGCATTTAGTATGGATGAAATTATTTTTAGTAGAGCGAAGAACAGACTTAGCACGATTCCGGGCAGAAACGTAAAGATGATGTGATTCAGGGGTGGGTTGGCTCCGGTACCTTTTGTAGGCCCTCTCCTTGTTGCGGACAGCATTAGAACAAATGTGATTAAACCAAGGCTTTCTTGCATTAGTCAAAGGATATGAGAAAGGAATGTATGCTTCCATGCCCGAGAGAATAACTTCCGTAATGCACAAGGCACACTCAGATGGCTCACGGCCATGGAAGCAATAATCATTCCAGGGAAAATCAAAGAAGTACTGCCTGAGGGCCTCCCAGTCCGCGGCTCCAAAATGCCAGAGACGACGTTTCCCTGGAGGGTCCACAGGCCGTACCGGAGTGATAGGACAGGTTAAGGTAATAAGGTTGTGATCGGAGGAGCCCAACGGAGAGAAAAGATTAACAGAGTAAGCAGAAGGATTAGTTGTGAGGAAGAGGTCAAGTATGTTGCAGCTCTCTCCAAGGCGGTCAGGGATACGGGTAGGGTGCTGTACAAGCTGCTCTAGGTCATTAAGGATAGAAAAGATGTAGGCTTGTTCACCAGGTGGATCCGTGAAAGGAGAGGAGAGCCAAAGGTGGTGGTGAACATTGAAATCTCCTAGAATGGAGATTTCAGAGAAAGGAGAAATGGATAGAATGTGTTCCATCGTAGAAGTAAGATAGTCGAAGAATTTTTGATAGTAGAATTAGGGGATAAGTAAACAGCACAGATATATTTAGTCAGAGAATGACAGGAAAACCGAAGCCAGAGTGTGGAGAATTCAGAAGAATCGAGTTCAGGAACATGAGAGCAAAATAAGTCATTGCGTATATATACACAACAGCCACCTTTGGCTTTGAAATGAGTATAGAGATAATAGGAGGATACAGATAAGTGTTTGCTGTCAGTTGCCTCAGACAGCTGAGTTTCTGTTAGAAAAAGAAGGTGAGGTTTAGAGGAGGAGAGGTGGTGCTCAACAGAGCGAAAGTTAGAGGAAAGGCTGCGAATGTTGCAGAAATGAAGAAGAAGAGAGTCAGACAGTGGTTCCAGGCACCACGAGTCGTCACCGGGAGAGGGGCGGATGGTGGGGGCATTTATGGTCCCCCCCCCCTGGGGACTCCGAGGCTTGATGAATCGACTCCATTTTTGGTGAATTTTGAATAGGATGTGTAGTGTGTACTGTGCATGTAGTTTGGTGAAGATAGTTAGAGAGATTTGTACTGGAGAGCATGCTGGCCTACTCTCTGTGTAACTGAGACACTGAAAAAGTTCAGCAAAGGGGGATGGTCAGGAACTAGTCCTGAGGGCTGATGAAACGGGAGCTCCAGCACTCCCTGTCATCAGCTTTCCATCCACCTAGGGCGTACTGCCCTGCTCGACTGGTGCTACAGTCTACAAGTCGAGTTCCAAGAAGAATTTGGCCCCAGAGAATTTGTACAAGTCTTCTTCAATATTACAACGGGGCTCTGCATGGAAAACAGTGACTGCATTTAGGCGACGATAGGTGATGGCCATGTGATAAGAGCTGTCAGGCTTATGTACCATTACAACTGGGGAGCCGTGTTGTGATGACCGTCTGATGATGCCTTGTTCAAAAAGTCTATTGACTTCCTCTTCAAAGAAAGGCTTGAGATGGATGGGGACTTGGTAGACTTTTGCTTAAATTCTGCTGGTAGTAGTGAGGATGATTTCATGCTCGATGGTAGAGGTGCATCCAGGAACTTCTGAAAAAATGTCATCATATTCATGGATAAGCTTAAGTAAGGTAGCCTGTTGTTCTGCATCTAGGTTGGGATTGATCTGAGGCTTCATATCTTCTCCATCGACCTTGCTGTCAGTGTCACTGGGAGTCTTGAATACTCATCCTCTTGATCCTCTGTGCAAGCAAGTTCATCCCCATTCGGCGTTTCCTCATCCTTCAGGAGAGACTTCATCATGGAGTTCAGCTAAATTGACCTGGGAACGACGAAAGTAGTGTTTAAGTAAATTAGCACGATACAACTTTGGACCTCTGGGACATTCAATGAGATAATCGACCTTACCTCTCTTTTCTAATACCTTGTAAGGACCTTTCCATGCAACTAGGAGTTTGCTAGTGTCACTGGGCAGTAAAACAAGCACCTCATCGCCAGGCTGGAACCGATGGTCTTGGGACTTCACATCAAACTATGCCCTGTATCGGAAAGTGCTTACCTCTGCATTCTGAGCAGCAATCTTTGCTGTTTCAGCCAACTTATCCTGCAAATCTATTAAGTATCTAATAGAGGACCAATCTTCGACTTGGAGATTGCGATCTTCCCATAGGTCCCAAAGTACTGACAATTGTCCTCTGACTGCTTTTCCATATGCAGTTCGAAGGCAGAGAATTCATTCCTGTCACTAGGAACCTCCCTGAGGGCAAATAAGGTGGGAATTAGATAGCGGTGCCACTCACGAGGCTTTTTGGCACACAACTTGCTTAGGGACGCTTTCAGGGGGTCGTAAAGCCTCTGAACACGGCCATTCGCACTGGGGTGGAAAGGAGTAGTAAAAGATGGCTTGACACCCAGGAGCTTATGCAATTGCATCATAAGTTGGGAAGTAAATTGTGTACCTTGGTCAGATAATATCTCCCTTGGAATACCAACCCGGGAGAAGATGGAGATTAGAGCTTCTGCCACAGAGATTGAGTCAACATCTTTAAGGGGGACAGCTCCCGGAAATCCGGTGGCATAGTCAGTGAGGGTGAGGATGTATTTGTGCCCTTCTGATGAGGGAGGCGATAGAGGTCCGACCAGGTCGATAGCTACCCTGGAAAATGGTTCGGTTATTATAGGGGAAGGCTATAGAGGTACAGGTCTAACTCTGCCCTTTGATGACATTCTTTGACATACATCACAAGACCTGCAAATATCCCAATTGTCCACGCCCATACCTGGCCAGAAGAATTTATCGGCTATTTTCATGCAGGACTTTCTGTGTGAAAAATGACCAGCCAAAGGATTTTCATGTCCAACAGACAAAAGAGGCCAGCGGTATTTAGGGACAACAAGGGAGAGTTTATTAACCTTCTCAGGCTGCTTGGACGAGATACACTTGTGGTATAGTAGGCCATCAGACCGAATATACAGGAATGAAGACCCATCCTTGGATCTCTCCAGTTCTCTGGAGTTGGCCTTGTCCCAAAGTCCCTCTAGAGTGGGGCAAGATTCTTGCAGACTACTGAATTCTTCTGGGGTTATAGTTAGAGGCTGAATTTCTGGCAGTATCAGTGGATGGACTCGATTCACTCTTCCACTTCGAGTCTGGACCTCGTTGACTTGGTTCTGGACATAACAGGATTCCTGTGCAGGGGGTGGATCGGCTATGCCTCCACACAGTGGCAGACGGGTGTGTTCGTCTTGGCTTGATGTTCTGCCAGAGGTGGAGTCTGAAAGAACACGAGGATCATCAGGTAATGGATTGTTATGATCACATGCCCCAGGAATGTTACCCATAAGTATGCTAGAACGCTTCACTGGAGCTCTTACTGCATTGACCCATCCCTCGTAGTACGGGCAGCAGATGTAGCAGCAAACAACGGGGAACTCACTAACCCGCCCTAGGAAGTCTTCTATTTGCACCTTGGGACACAAGGAAACATTGGTGTCGGGAACTGCTTCTTCAGACACTATGGCTGTGTTGCAGCCAGTGTCCCTGATGATGGTCGAGGTCCAACAGCCGTTAATAGTGCCTGTAACAGAAAAATCCAAAGGGGTGCCGTCATTCATGGAAAATCCTACCTTGTGTTTTGATTGATCCACTGCTCTATCCTTAAAAGCACGAGGGTTCTTTGGACAGCGAGCCTTAAGATGGCCTTTTTCCCCACAGTTGTAACACTTCAACCGAGAAGTGTTCTTTGTAGTGGATCAGAAGGAGGTGGTTGTGGCTTGTGAAGGTTTGGGACTAACACCCATGGGCTTCTTGTGTGAGGCGGAAGACTTTCCTGAGGAACTGGTGGGGGTGTGCTTTGGGTAAGCATTGTGTGCAGATGCCCAAGCATTGGCCTTCTCCACTGCTGTCTTGAGGTCTGAGACCTGTTGTTCTTTGATGAAAAGGTGGATGTCTGGGAGGAGGGAGGCCAGAAATTGATCTAGAACCATAAACTCATGATGACTTTGAATGTGGGGGGAACCTTGCAGGCTTCCAGCCAGGAATTGAAAAGCTGTTGTTGGCGGGTCGTGAACTGCCGGTAATTCTCTGCGACTTTGATCTTGTTGTTCCTGAAGTCCAGTCGGTATCGTTCAGGCGTTTTATCAAAGCGAGTCAGCAGTGCCTTCTTGAGAAGAGAACAGTCACTTATGGTGTTAGTGTCAAAAGTGGAATATAATTCAGCAGCGTCCCCAGTTAATGAGCTCCTCAACCTAATAGTGAGAGAATCTTCATCCACTTTCAGTAGTCGAGCTATTCTTTCAAACCTAGTCAGATAGGAGGCAATGTCCTCACCTTCATCGTAGACAGGGAGTCTAGGTCGTTTCACAAATTGGCCTGGCTGCTGTTGTTGAGAGTCTGTCAACTGTTTGGTCAAGCCGAGTTTTGCCAACTCAGACTGCTGCTCCTTCTCCCTCTCTTGACGCTCTTGTTCCTTCTCCTTCTCTTCACGCCCTCGTTCTCCTTCTCTTCATGCTCTCGTTCCTTCTCCTTCTCTTCAGGCTTTTTGGCTCTTTCATCTCTCTCAAATGCTTGCTGTGTTAGGACAAATTGGTACACATCACTCCCTTCTAACCCAAAACTTTCAGCCTGAGCCCTGACTTCGTCGATGGCAGAAAACTTATACATTGTGACAATACAAAGTACTACCCATTAAATACAAAAACCCACACAAAGTACACACACACACGAAGAAATGATACCTAACAAAAAAAAAACAAGTGCAACAAACATGATAGAACACCTAAACAATACCCGTCCTGACAACAGAGGGACTTGGTGTCCCAACACACTTGGCTGGGTAAAGTGCTAACAGACACGGTCACTAGCCAGAAGATTACCTTCGCGGCTACTTGCTCGATCAGAACAAGGGCGGTTAAAAGGATTAACCTCCGCTTAACCACGAAAGGAGATTAGAAGGATCTTAACCTGCACCACTTAAACCACAATTAACACTGTCATGAGCACTTCCGCACCTCACACTAGTGAGTGTAGTAGCAGCACAAAACAACTTTGAACAACTTGTACACTCAAGGCACCTTACCTGTCCACCACCAAACTCACGGCACACTGCACTGCTGGGAATCCTGGCGAGGTGCGCCACTTGCGAGGAGACGAGTGCGAGCACCTCTCACTTACCTTCTCCACAGATCCAGGAACGCCCAAGCTAAATCATGTAGGGTGAGAACCATGAGCAGGTGGCAGGTAAAACAACAGAAAAATACGAAGAGATTTAATGGACTTCTCTCATCAATAATAAGGGCAAAAACACAGTATGTACAATACACAAAAACACACACAATAACAACAGCCAGCCAAAGTGGAGAGAGTGGAAGCAGTGCTCACTTCAAGTCGTGGGAGCTTTCTGCCGTCTTGTCCCGGATCAGGCAACAGGTAGTCTCTGTTGAAACGCTGAGACAGGCTTGAAGATGTGGAATGGGCGATGAAACACCAACTGGAGGTGTCGAACTGATTTCGAGGGTGGCAGGTGTCTCAAGTGAAGCAGTTGCTGAATACAGTGGAATTTTACCCCCCTTACAGTAAGAGTTATATGCTAATGACTTTTGGGCTCTTGTTGTGGCACAGTTGCCATCAAACCATTTTGGAGAGTTCGATCATTTAGTGAACTGTTGACTTGGTATGAATAAATCCATATCAGCTATTATTAAGCCAGAAATGTGGAACTGGGTAGAACTGGGATTGCTAGAGAAGAAAGATTGCCTTGGAATGTCAGCAAGATAATTTCTAAATCCATCCCAGTTTGCCCTATCAAAGTGCCATCGGGTCACCCTGACAGGTTCAGAATGGGGAGGTGTGGAGGGGTTAACTAAGTAGGCTTTGATGAGATTGTGGTCAGAGGATCCAAGTGGTGACAGTACCTCTATCCAGTAGTGATCTTGATTATTTGTCACGAATAAATCCAATAGATGGGCATTATGTTCAGGACTATCAGGTATAATGGTTCGTTGCTTTACCAGCTGGGTGAGATTAAACGATTCTGCAAACAGCTCACCCTCTAGACCAGCGTCGTCAGTCCTGGCAGAATGCAATAACTATTCAACATTATGTATGTGATAATCTCCCAAAATGGTAATTTCGGTGTTAAGGGCAAGGTTAAGGTTACTCAACTGTGTGGATATGGAATGAAATACACTGGGTTCCGAAGAAGCATTGTGGGAGTGATGGACTACACAGATATATTTGGTAATATTTTGACAATTTAGTTTATACAATGAGTAATAAAAACTGAATGAAGTGAAGTTTAAAATAGTGTCAACTGAATACTGGGATTTAAAATAACAACAGGTGTCGCCCTTGTTACGGAAGTTTGTGTGGTGATTGTAACCGGGAAAACAAAATGGGGATATATCAGTAGAGGGTGAGATTTGTGGTTCTGTGAGGATAAGGGCCACAGGGGATATGGACTGAAGGAAAAAATAAACTGAGTTTAAATTTGCGCTAAGGCCATGGATGTTGGTGAAGAATAAGCCCCACTTTCACTTCTCCGCTGACGAGCATTACTGGAAATTGCAACAGTCGCTGCCAGCACAGTCATTTGATGGCGACTGGGAGGACCCTGTGCCGCCAGCCCTACCCTGCCGGTGATAGCAATACGAGGTACTACCTCATTTGATAGTGACATTGCAGTGGCCATTGCTAAAGAGAGTGAATAGAAGGTGTGATATGTTATGTGCATGTTGTGTGGTGTAGACAGTTGAAGGTAGAGGCATTAACCCGCCCCGTCCCGACGACGTATGGGTACGTCACCACGATTTGCATTTGCCAGTCCCGGCGACGTACCAGTACGTCATGTAATTGCAATGTGCATAATTTCGACAATTTTCAAATTTCGCGCTTGATTTGCGGTACGTACCCTCGCCTGACCTTCCCCTACCTGCCACCAGGCGGGGACACTCGGCGACCCCGCGCGACCCGCGCTAGCCCGCCACTCGTCCACTCACCTGGTAGCCACGGTCCTGCTCAGACATGGCTAAGAGAGGTCTCTCAGAGAGCGAAATTCAAGTCGCCCTGGACACCTTTACCGGCGACAGTGATTCCCCACTGGATGACGAGGAGATGGACAAAGATTATGTGCAGCCAGACGAGGAAGAAACCACCAGCAGTGACGAGGAAGTTCCGCCACCAAGGAAACGGCAGTACGTGACTTACCGTGCTGCTAGAGAGGGGCAGGAGGCAAAGAAGGCACGTGGTATGTCATATCCCTATCCCCAGCGTGCCTTGGAAGCCGAATTCGAGGTCGAGGACGAGGACGAGGACGAGGACGGAGACGTGGGACGTGCTGCCACGTGGTATGGGCGGGAGGTGATTACGCATCGTGGCCCAGAGCGCACACCACGTCGTCTAAGCAGGTATGGGCAAAGCATTCTGTTTGGGGCGGTAGGAAGTGAAGTGGAGGGAGTGGGGAGTGAAATGGACATTCCTGGGATTAGGGAAAGTGAGAGTGAGGTGGGTGAGTCATTGCTCTCCCTACGTAGTGTGAGGCGGCAGAGTGGATCACGTGGGCCAGTGCGGGTGCGTTCCTTATCACGTGGGGTTGTGAGGGAGGGGGAAGGTGAGGAGGAACCACTCCAAAGCACGTCTTATGCTCCCCAATATCCCCTAACACGTGGTCGAGCAAGGTTGCGTGAGAGAGCACGTGGTGTGGTAATGGAGGGGGAAGGTGGGGAGGAACCACTCCCCAGCACGTCTTCTGCTCCCCAATATCAAACTATTTCATCCCCACAGCCCCCTAATGTTCCTCAAGGCCGTAAGGGTAAGGGAAAGGGAAAGGGTAAAGGCAGAGGGAAGAGGAGTGACAGTGGGGAAGCCCTCCGTACTCCTTCTCCCCAACCTCCCCAACCAGGATCTCCTCCCCACCCAGACGAAGGCGGTGATGGGGACGAGGGATTTGTGTCGTGGGATTGGGAGGATGGGAGTGATTTTCTCCCCTCATTCACCCCTTCACTGAGCATGGGCGATCTGGCTGCATTGCACCAGGTATTCACTGCAATTCAAGCAGGTTGGATTTTTTCCACCTTTTTTCAGTGAGGCCTTCGTTGATCAGATCGTGCTTCAAACAAACCTGTTTGCAAGCGGCCAGCGGCTAGAAAGTGAAAGATTGGGAACAAGGAGTAGGCATTCAATGATTTATGATTACCCTGTCTCCATTCCAGAAATGTTCTTATTTTTGCCCTTGTCCTTTTGATGGGTATAATAAGAAAAATAGAATTCCTGCTTACTGGACTACGGACCCTGTTATGTTTACCCCCATATTTGGTCAAGTGATGAGCCGTAATCGGTTTCAACAAATTCTAAGTCGCCTCCATTTTTATGATGCTAATGACCCTGCAAATACAAACAACACGGACAAAATGAGGCGAATTAGGCTGGTCTTTGATCACCTCAGGCAAACCTTTCGATCCTCATTCTATCCCTATAGAGATCTCGTCATAGACGAGAGTCTCGTGTTGTGGAGAGGCAATATTTCATTCAGACAGTATATACCCAGCAAAAGGCACCGTTTTGGGTTCAAGATCTTTGTTATGTGTGACTGTAGGACTGGATACGTGCAAGACATAGTCTTGTACACCGGTGCACAGACAGACATAATAGAAGATCGAAGTATAGGACTTTCTGGAGCAGTGGTAAAGACGATGATACAAGACTACCTTCATCGTGGTCACGTTCTCTACCTCGACAACTGGTACACTAGCCCTCTTCTCGCTCGTTCTCTTCACAGACATGAAACGGGAGTATGTGGAACCGTAAAGGTGAACCGGCGTCACATGGTCAAGGTAGGGCGGAAACTTGCAAGGAGTGAGGTTGTCTTCTTCAAAGCAAACAACATCCTTGCAACAATGTGGAACCACAACAGAGAAGTAAGCCTCTTGTCCACGGTTCACCGCCCCTTGATGCACCGTACTGATTCTGTTGATTACCATAGCGAGAGCAGGCGTCGTGTTTGGAAACCTGAATGTGTCATGGACTATAATATAAACATGCGCCTCGTGGACCAGTCAGACTCCATGATATCGACGGTAGAGTGTGCCAGGACCACGATGAAGTGGTATAAGAAACTGTTCTTTCACTTGCTAGATATCACTGCTCTGAATTGCCACCACCTTCACGCCATGACCACAGGAGTTCAGGAAACCTTTGAAGGGTTTGTGAGGGAGCTCACACGAGAAATCTTTGCAAAATATGCGGTTGAAAGGCCCCAACAGCGCCCCCGCACTGCCCCTATTACCCACACTCCCAGAGAATATCCGCCCGCCATTTCCCCACTCCTATCCCGCCCCAGCCCAACAGACCTAGGCCCCAGCGCAGGTGTCACGTGTGCAGTAATTCCCAGGTGCGACTCACGACACAGAGGAAGGACACCCGCTATGAGTGCGTGCAGTGTGACGTGGGTCTGTGTATTCACCCATGTTTTAGTGAATACCACACGTTGCTGCAATTTTAGCATGGTGTGATTGCGAAAGGACGCAGAAATTATGATGTAAATGCGACAGACAGACGCTCTGTGAAAAAATCAGTCATGTGGATCGCCAAATATTAGTATAAAGTGCCTACGGGTAGAACATAAGTGCAAACATTGGGTGTAAGTATATAAATCTGCCCTAAGTTGAAACTTACATAGAGAGGGTTGTTTGATGCGATATTCTGTCGCTCAGTGCAATAAATACGACCCCTTATTATATATTTTCTATTATGTGACATTCTTACTGGTATAATATAAGTTCAAATTATTGTATATGATGATGTATTTCCTAAGTCAAATATTCATAGCGTGTCTATAAAGATAAGATTTCCTGACGCCTACTCGAATGAATAAGGCACGTATTAGTCAAAATAAAAGTCAGCAAGTGATAAAGTGAATAATTAGTATATAAGTGTGTGCGTGAATTAGTATATAAGTGTGTGAGTATTATGTATGACGTAACATTCCTTGCGAGGGTATTTTCAGGCGATATTCTCACACTCACTTGAATAAATAATGGCAGTAAGTATGTACAGTGCATTGGAGGGGTGTAAACGTGTGTAATGTAAGTGGGAAAATATAATTGGAGTGAATAAATAAAGTAGATGATGAAACACGAGTGTTTGAGATCGTGGTTGCTACGTGAATAGGCGCTAGCATATCGCTAAATGCCCTCGTAATGAATGAAAATAATTGAAAACCTTCACAGTGGTGGGGGAAAGGTTCTATGTAAATGGGAAAATAATTAGAAAGTGATAAAACAAATTGGTATGTTGAAATACGAGACATAGCGAGTGCGCTTACTAAGCTGATGTGCGCTAAACTTATGCTGCATGTCATCAAAATGAATGAAAACATCTGAAATCACTTACAAACAGTTGTAATTAGTAAATTGTCATTGAAACAGAAGTATACAAGTAGAAAAAATGATCGGTAGTCTCATAACAGAAAATTGGCAGATAGCATGTTACGACTCGGACCTAACTCGCTATGCTCGCGCGATGGTACAATGCTTATTTTTCCTATATATGTGTCTGAAATCCATTATATTGTTACTGTTATTGTTTATTAGTACAAATTCAATAAATGTAGAGGTGTTGTGTGTTGTTTGTCCCATTACTCCTTACCATAGAAAACGTTTACGCATATCCAGCCCATTACAGAATACGATACCTGCGGGGGGAAACCGCACCTGTATAGACCACTTATAGACTGCAGAGACAACTTTCTTCAAGATTTTCCATAGTTTCTCGACCTAAGCGGAAGTTTCATAAGAAAAAAATTTTTTCCAAAAAGGCTCGGGACTGGGGGATGTCATAGGTGCGGAAAGGCTCGGGACGTGACGGGTTAAGAGAGTATGCTGGCCTACTCTCTGTGTAAATGAATACACTGCAAATGTTCAGCAAAGGGAGATGGTCAGGATCAAGTCCTGAGGGGTGGTGAAATGGGAGCCCCAGCTAAGCTGAATGAATTCTTTGACCTAAATGTGGGACTGAAACAGGGATGTGTGATGTCTAAATGGCTGTTTAATATATTCATGGATGGGGTTGTAAAGGAGGTGCAAGGTAGGGCAGTGGATGTGGGGGTGGCTCTAATGAATGAAGGTGAGGTGTGGATGATTCCAGTGTTGCTGTTTGCTGATGATACAGTATTGTTGAGTGAAGATGAATGGGAGTTGCAAGGTTTGTGAATGAATCTGGGACAGTGGGACAGTGTGTAAGAAGAGGAATCTGAAAGTTAACCCCTGTGTGGCTGTAGGCCCACAATTTTCCGTGCATGCCAGGCTGACGCCAGGGCCATTTTTAGAAGTTTCGAAAAATTGATTTTTTTTTTTTTTTGGCCATATTGAAGAGAAAGTTCAGATGCACCTAACAGTGCAAATCCCAGCTTCCTAGACGCATTTTATTGCTTGCAATGGAGCGCGGAAGTTGCAGAAATATCGGCAACTGATATCGCCTCCCAGGTGGTGACGCAATGCAACTGGGCAGGTGTTGTTATTTTTTTTTTACCTCCCAAAACAATACAAATGGTGCTGAAATGTTGTGCATGTATGAGATATGATGATATCGAATGATTTCAGTACATAATCTGTTAGGAATGGCTGGAAAAAAAAATGTTATAAATATTTTGGCACCTTTTTGATATAAAATATGTTTATGGTAGTTTCGAGTTATTTTTTATGTTATCGTTGTGCCCATGCTTGTAAATGGAAGCGAAAGAGTTGAATTTTCGGTCCTAAATGAGAAAACTGCACGTCCCCCAAGGTTAGACTCTGCCACAGGAGAATAAAGTGGAGGGTCAGATCCGATTAGCAATGTGGAGGTTGAGTCACAACGTATTTTTTCCGTAATAACATGTTCATATTTCTCTATCATTTTACGTTCATCTTTATCATTTTACCTTGTTATTTTCGCAATATATATTGCTGTCTCATAAACAGGGTGGTTGTATGTGTTTTGCACATATGTAACAATTATGTAACGACAAACGATTGCATTATGTAACACTTTGCCAATTATGTAACAGTTGCATTAACAAGATGTAACTTTTATGTAACTTTAACTACAATTATGTACCTACAAACGATATGTAACAATTATGTAACGACAAACGATTGCATTATGTTACACTTTGCCAATTAACAGTTGCATTAACAAGATGTAACTTTTATGTAACTTTAACTACAATTATGTAACTACAAACGATATGTAACAATTATGTAACGACAAACGATTGCATTATGTTACACTTTGCCAATTAACAGTTGCATTAACAAGATGTAACTTTTATGTAACTTTAACTACAATTATAAGGCCAAGACACTTATGTAATAGTTGCATTAACAAAATGTAACTACAATTATAAGGCCAACACAATTATGCATTTCACTACAATAACCCAAGTACATACTGTATTACAGTTAAATAATTTACTTTAATGCATTGATTCAAATATGTATACAACTTGTTTAAAATGTAATATTACTGAATAATCACTATTTACTACAAATATTATATGTATACAATATTCATACAATTATGTTACTTTTACAATATTATGTATTTCACTTAATTAGCTTATACGTTCATTATAATGTGTATATAATATGTATTAATATGTTAGGACTATTAACTGTCGATGGTACGCCATTTTCGCGCGGCCGAGCAGTATGTTGGGACTCCATATTATAATTGCAAATCATAATAGATAGATAGATAAATAGATAGATAGAAAGACAGATAGAAGCAGGGAGTCAGATGATGAGAAGGTATTGTGTCTGCGAGAATCGAGCAATGCTAAACACTCTTAACTCAAGGAATGCTTATTAGGCACACGACAGCGCCTAGTGACCATGCACACACATACACACATACTCACACACAGGCTTCTTAAACTTTCCATCCACAAGGAACACACGTGATACGTCTCCTGTTTCACCAGAATTTAGGAAAGAGAGCTCAGAAGGAGAGAGGCCATAGAACAGGCAGGGAGTGGCAAGGAAGGGCTTAGCAACTTGAGAGAGGGACAGAGAGAGCGAGACAGAGAGATAGCTAGCGGGACTCTATACTTCGCTCTGTGTGAGAGACTTGTTAATATTTCCAAGGCAAATAAAAATAGTCCCATACTATTCTTTACCTCTCCTGTCACTACATGACAAATGGGAAAGAAGATTAGCTACTTACAAAGCTACTCCAGTATAATAACCGCTCGTCAACAAGTCTAATATATATATAACTCAACCACAAAGGAACCACAAAGTCTTTTATGACAGAGGAAAAAGATTGTATTTTCTGTCTGGGTCGAGATAATGGGTGTAACTATGTGTTTTTAGGCATGGCCACGAGCGAAGAAATCGTACATCCACTCGTCATGACAGCAGGTGGTGATCTGACAGATGATATGTGAGGGGGTGAAGTCAAGGTCAGTCTCATGTCCCAGATTTTCGTTCACTTCCCAAGGTTTTCACAGTTTTCTACAAGTTGCACTGCATCAAATGATCCAAACCATTACAACAAACCTGAGCAAATAGGTAAAGATACCAAGACAAAAATGTATTTTTCAATTATCGTGTCTTTTTTGTATGTGCCAGTTTTACTTCATAATCGTAAGCAGGTGGTTGTGTGTGTTTTGCAAGAGAGGACAAAGATGATATGTTCTGCCTGGGTCGAGATAATGGGTGTAGTTGTGCTTGTTTAGGCATGGCTAGGAGCGCAAAAATCGAAAATCTACTCATCACAGCAGCAGGCTTTGAACCGCTTGATGAGGTGTATGGGAGTTTAGTGTAGGTCAGTGTGAAGACGTTCAGAACGTTCGTTCACCTCCCAAAAATTTTTGCAGTTTTTTTATAGGCCGCGCTCAAATGACGCCTGCAGCCATTGATTGGCTAAACGTCATTCGATGCCGGCAGCCACAGAGGGGTTATTGTAAATAAGAGTAAAGTTATGGTGTTTGAGAGGAATGAAGTCACAGAATGCACAGTGAGGTTGGATGGTGAGGATATGAGAATGTCAGTGCATTCAAATACTTGGGTAGTGTGATGAGTAATGATGGAAGTTTTGGAGATTAAGTGCTTGAAAGAGTACAGCAGGGAAAGAAGGTTGTTGGTTCACTGGAAACGATGATGAGAAATGGGGAGGTGAGTATGGAAGTTAAGAAGTCACTGCATGACGGTATTGTGATCCCTACCCTGACGTATGGAAGCGGGACATGGACTTTGCTATAGGTGAACATGTCAAGAGTGAGAGCAATGGAAATGAGTTACCCGAGAGGAGCATGTGAAGTGACATGGAGGGACAAGTTGACGAATGAAGAAGTGAAAGAACGTTGTGGGGTGGATGTGGATGTGATTGAGAAAATTAGTAGAAATCCATTGAGGTGTCGTAAGAAGGGAGAATGAAAGACTGACTAAGAGGGTGGATGTAGGTGAGGTGGAGGGAGGGAGAAGGAGGGATTAGGTGGAGGGATGGAGTTGAGAGATATGTCAGGGAGGGGGGCGTGAGTTTGGGGGAGGGCAGTCAAATGGTGGGTGACAGAGCAACTTGGAGGCGTTTTGTTTGCGGCCACCCTTTGCGGGATTAGGGCATCAGGCTACAAATAGATAGAAAAGGAGTAGTAGTACTATAGTAGTAGTATTGTAGTCCTAGTGGCAGTAGTAGTAGTAGTAGTAGTACTGTAGTAGTAGTGATAATAGTAGTAATTGTAGTAGTAGTAGCAGTTGTTGTTGTTGTAGTTGTTTATGTTGTTGCAGGTTCATCTGGAAAATAAACCCAGTGGACTGCAGGCGAAAGCTCGCGTCCTCCTGTAGTCCATTAGGGGGATAGGGAGGGAACTGAGGGACGTTTGTATAACCAGGCAGTGGATTCGCCCAGTTATATCGGTGTAACCACATGAAGGCGTCCTTCTCCAGTATGCAAGGAAAGGAGGAAAAGAGGAAGAGGTTAAGTAAGAGAGAGACAGACAGACAGACAGACAAACAGAGAGAGAGAGAGAGAGAGAGAGAAACTTTGAGAACGTGGGAGAATGTGTGACAGGAGGGAAGTGTAGGAGATTGGGGGAGATTGAGCGAAGATGGAAAATGAGTAAAGGTGGCAAGTGAAACTGAGAAAGGTACCGTAAATCACTTTGAGGTGAATGAATGAACAGAAATGAGTGAAGGTGAATGCAGCCGTGAGTATGAAAGGTAGTGGGTATGGGATGTGTAACCCAAAGGAGTGTGAGAGAGCAGTAGAGTGAGGTCCAGTGAAAATTAAAGAATGTGAGAGAGTGAAAGTTAGTGAGTTTGTGGTGAGCGTGTGAGTGAGTGAAGGGGATCAGAGTAAGGACGGTCCATATATCACTAGGTGGACCAGGGCCATGAGTGAGATGGTCCACCCTCCACTAATTCCTCCCTCAATCCCTGTTCTCTCTCTCTCTCTCTCTCTCTCTCTCTAATCTACCTGACCTGTTTTTTCCTTCCATCCCTCTCTCGCTTGGTAATTTTTTCCTCTCTTCTAATGCTGTAGGTTTTTCATTCCTCCTTCCTTTCTTTCCTCTACCTTACTACCTCTCTACCTTCTCCACCTTTTCTTTCGGTTCCTCCCTTCTTGATCATCTTCCACGTTCGTTTGATTAATCTGTTCTTCCTTCCTCCTTACATACTGTCACGAATCAAATTCGCGACATTTCCCTTTTGTGAGAAGCCACGAACTATTAGTGGAAAACTCACTGTTTATCGTTCAGTTAACCGCTCATTCAGACGGAAGCTTTGTCAAATAAATTTTTCAGTGTCATATGTTATCGTCTTTGCGTGAGACATTAGAGCTTCTGCTGAGCGATTTGTTTTGGGCGCGTTTCGCTCACTTGACCGTTAAAAAATGCGGCCTACTGCTCCCCTTTTTTCCCACGACTTAGTCAGACCAGTGTTTGCTCTGACGGAGAGAGGTCCTGTGATCCAGAAGTGAGAGGTCAACCCAAGCTCCACTAGAATCACAGTTACCCAGTGCTCCCACCTTGGTGATACAAAGCATTCATCGACTAGTATTTCCTTCTTGTATTTTCCTAGTCTTAAGAGTTTAATTAAGGTGTTTTTCCTAGGCGTAAGAATTTAGCTCGAGTGAGTGAGTGAGTGAGTGCGATCTCATTAATTTGATTTTGAATTGTAATGTTAAATTTATTTTGTAATCAATAAATTTAACAGTTCTTTTTCTTGAGCTTAATGTAAAGTAAACTCTTGTTTCATTTCTCCATAATTAAGCTTATTTCCCATATAGCTCCTAGCTTGCATAAACGTCATCAGCAAGAACCTGATATTATTACTAGTATTAGTTATTTATTGTCAGGGGTGAAGTAACTTTCTCCAGAGGCTAACAGTACTAATTCAGCATTTGTGAGTAATTAGTCTCTGCTGTGTACTGTTGAGAAAGTTTATAAATTCTCGTTCTTAGAGAATCGTGCGCAAGCCAGCGTAAAGTAATCGTTGCTTGATGTAGCAAGACAATCATTGTTCCTGCTCTTCAATATTATTGAACATTAGTATCAATTAAATAATATTTAGCAATTATTTTAAAAACTCCGTGATATTTTTAAAAACCCCGTGACAATTGGCGACCTCATTCCAGAATATTAGCTCCTAGCTCTAAAGCTATTCACGAGATAGTGCTCACTTGTTCATATTTAGGTATTTATAATTAAAGTTTATAGGCACAAGTTTACTGGTGTTTACTGTTAATCTAGCAAGTGAATTTTTGCTTTATCAATCCATAGAGTACTTAGCTCTATTTAGTTTATTCTTGGGAACGCCAGACGATTTTATTCGCTCCTGGGAAGTCGCCGTACCCATTGTGTTTATTATTGAGTCTTCCCAGTCATTTGCATTTTTGCTCTAATCTTTGCCAGTTAACTACATAAGACTGGTCACCACTAGCTTGTGTCTGTACTCTTTACTTGTGTTTATTAGTATTCGTTTGCGAAGCAGTCAGTACTCAGTTTCGTTTGCTTAATAAGCTAGCATCATGGCAGCCAGTGCTTATGTACAGGAAGCCAAAGATATGGGTCTCACAGACCCAGAGAAAATACAGAGTTACGTTCTCTCACGGTTTAATTACGAGCAGCAGCGTGAGAATGATGCCCGTGAAGAGCATAAGATTCAGTGCGAATACGAGAGAGAACAGCGCGAACACGAGCGAGAACAGCGCGAATACGAGCGAGAACAGCGTGAGGAAGGCGAAAAGGAGCGCGAACACAAGCAGAAACAACGCGAGCTCGAGTTAGAAAAAGAGCGACAACAGTGCGAACACGATCAAAAACAACGCGAACTCGAGCTAGTACAAGAGTGAGAACAGCGCAAATACGAGCGTGAACAACGCGAGAGAGAACGAGAGCACGAACGTGCCGAGCGAAAAGCACGTGAAAAACACGAATATGAAATGATGAAGCTCAAGCGAGATTCCTTGGCTTCAGACACATCTGGTGCAGTTGGTCAAAGCTCCACGAGCGTTCTCCCTGCACATGTCCTGGCGACCCCACGCATCAAGCTTCCTTCATACAAGGAAAGGGAGCGAATCGAGCCGTACATAGCTCGTTTTGAGGACATGGCAGACATGTATCAACTGGATGAGGCAGCTAAACGGATCCAATTTCTTAGTTTATTTGAGGGCCCTGCCCTCGATATTCTCCACAGAATTCGTGGAGACAATCTCACGTATGAGATGATGAAAGCCGCACTCATTAAGGCGTATGGTCTCACAGTAGACGACGCCAAAGTTCAGTTCATGCGAGCTCGTCTCCAAGACAAGGAGACAGCTGTTCAGTTCCTCGATCGTCTCACTGCTTACTTAAATGAGTGGATGGAGAAAGATGAAACTCCTTCCACACGTGAGGGGATAATTGACCTTATGCTGCGTACACAGCTAGAGAGGTCGTGGCCTGCTGAGCTCATAGCACAGCTTAAGATCTGCCAGGTGAAAGATGCCAGCCAAATGGCAGAAAAGGCTGACGCATTCCTTACAGCATACGGGTATCAAACTCGTAAGCAAAACACCTGGAACAGAAAACCTGATAAATCTGGGAAATCGTCTCAGACTGAATCCCAGCACCAAGGCCGTTCTCAGAGTAATGGCCAAGGTCCAAGCAAACCGCAGAAGGACCAGGGGCAAAATACACAGCAGCCTGCCTGGAAGCGGTACAACAAGCACCCCAACCAGCAGCAGTTCCCCAAGCAGCAGCAGCAATACAAGGACAAGCCACGTAACCCTCAGTCAGGTCAATTAGTGTATCGGAGGCAGAAGGCAAATGCAGCCTTCATTCCACAACAAGTACCCGGGGGTGCCATCTCTACCAGTACAAGTACTTCCCAACAGTTCACAAGTCCCCCTCCGACCATGAACTCTCCTCAGACATCTAGTTCCCAGGGCGCCACGTTTGCTGCATCGGTTGTTCCGCAGTCTCATGAATGACTGGCTGCTACCTCCTCAGACCCTTCCACCAGCAACACTGCCTTTCTTGTTCAGCCAGGGTCTGTGGGAGGTGTTTCTGTAAATGTCCTGAGGGACAATGGTTCCTCAGGTTGCTCTGTTAAGCAGAGTTTAGTTCGGCCTGATGAGTATACAGGTTGACAGATCCAAGTTAGACTTATTGATGGATCAGTGAGATTGTTCCCTGAGGCACGTATCCAGGTGGCGTCTCCATTTTTCACTGGCCTGACAGCTGCAGTTGTCATGCCAGAACCTTTATTTGACCTCATATTAGGCAACATACCTGGCATCAAAAATAGTTGTGCCGTAGATGTTGCTACTCAGACTTCGGCTGCTGCAATAACACGAGCCATGGTCAAGGCTCCAAATCGCGTCACTCCGTTGACCGTTGCAACGCCGCAAGATCTGATTCGTAGTCAAGATGTTGTCCAAGAGCAACAGACTGACTCGACACTTGCCTCAGTGCGCAAGAAGCTGGAGGGTAAAGTGATCAAGTATTCACGGGGAGGACAAGCCAGGTTCCTTCGTAAGCGAGGACGGCTGTACCATGAGTCACAGACACCCCAGGGTGAGGTCCGACTGCAGTTTGTCGTTCTTGGAAAGTATCGCCGAGCAGTGTTTGAATTAGGTCATTGTTCAGCGATGGGAGGTCACATGGGTCAAAAGAAGACCTCTGACCGCATCCATGCTGATTTTTCTGGCCAGGAATGGGACGGGAAATAACAAGGCTCGTACGTTCCTGTGATGTGTGTTGTTCGAGAGAGTAGCAGTTCACATAGTTGGGCCAATCTCCCCTAGGGCTAGTGATGGATCAAAGTATATCCTCACTATTGTTGATTTCAGCACACGGTGGCCTGAAGCCGTGGCCCTTAAGAATATAGAGGCCGTCACTGTTGCTGAGGCATTAATTGAAGTGTTCTGTCGTGTAGGTATCCCTAAGGAGGTCTTAAGTGACTGGGGTTCGCAGTTCACTTCAGCAATGATGAACGAAGCGTTCAGGTTGCTGTCCATCCGAGGCTTACGAACTACGCCGTATCATCCCATGTGTAACGGGTTGTGTGAGAGGTTCAATGGAACTCTCAAGAAGATGTTGAGGCGCATGACCGCCGAACAGCCAAAGGAATGGCCGCGGTTCATTGCTCCTCTTCTATTTGCTTATCGAGAAGCCCCACAGCATTCATTGAAATTCTCACCCTTTGAACTGGTGTATGGGAGGTCGGTCCGGGGCCCACTTCAAGTCCTTCGTGAGTTATGGGATGATGAAGAACCCGACCCTGAAGTCAAGACCACCTACACCTACGTCCTTGATTTGGCTGACCGCCTCTAGTCGACGTGCGAGTTAGCTAAGGAAGAACTGATCAAGGCGCGTGAAGTTCAAAAGGCTTATTACGATAAGAAGGCAAAGCTTTGGAAGTTTAGTGCAGGCGATAAATGCTTGGTATTACTCCCCACTGCCCAGAACAAGTTGTTGGCACAGTGGAAGGGTCCATTCGATGTAGTAGAGCGCATTTCAGACCTCAGCTACATAATACAGATGGGGAATCTTCGTAAAAGGTTCCACATTAACATGTTGAAGGCTTATCATGAGTCAGACCCCGAGGAGACTGGCCTACGAGTAGCTGATGATAGTGACCAGCCACTGGAAGAAACCGGGGCAGCCGCGGTGATCCCAGCTGGTGACCATGATGACGAGCCCTTAACCGCTCAGTCCCATCAGGAAGAGACTGTCGGAGATGTTTTACTTAACCCTGACTTAGCAGTAGGAGACCAAAATGCCTTATGGTCACTGCTCTGTCAGTATGCTGATGTCTTCTCAGACCAACCTAGACTTGCAAAGGTTGCGTGTCATAAAATTGAGTTGACCAGCAATGCTCCTATAAAGGTTAAGCCATATCCGATTCCCATGCGACTACAGGGTGCAGTAGATAAGGAAATTGCTGACATGGAGACTGCAGGCATTATCGAAAAGTCCTCATCTCCTTACTGTAGTCCGATGGTAGTAGTCTGCAAGAAAGATGGTGGAGTCAGGATTTGTGGCGACTATAGAAGGCTCAATGCAATCACCAAAGTGGATGCTGAGCCAATAGGTGACCATATTGCCATCTTCCCCAAGCTGGCAGGGTCACGATATTTCACGAAGCTCGACCTAGCGAAGGGTTTCTTCCAGATTCCCCTTCATCCTGAGAGTCGTCAGTTCACTGCCTTTGCTACTCCTGGGGGGTTGTACCAGTATAAAGTCCTTCCATTTGGACTTACCAATTCCCCAGCAGTATTCAATCGTGCCATGAGACAAGTGCTCCATGGTATTGTAGGAGTAGAGATGTTCGTTGACGATGTCCTCATTCATTCCGCCATGTTGGAGGAGCACCTCAGACTCTTGGAAATTGTCTTCAGTAGACTCCAGAGTTTCAACATGACTGTGAAGCCTAGCAAATGCAAGATTGCTCACAGTGAGGTGGAGTTCCTCGGTCATATTGTTGGCAACAATCACTGCAGGTGTCAGGGTGACAAGATCAGGAAGGTTAGAGAAGCCCCGAGACCCGTGATCAAGAAACAGGTTAGGGCACTTCTTGGCCGAGTGGGATATTATAGGAGTTTTATCCCCAACTTTGCTCTCATTGCCCAACTGTTGTACGAAGTGCTACGGAAATATGCTCCAAACACCATTGAATGGGGAGAAGTGCAAGAGAGATCTTTTGCCACCCTCAAGAATATGTTGTGCAAGGAGCCTATCTTGCCGTTGCCTGATTCCAGCAAACCTTTCATACTGCGCACTGATGCTTCACAAGATGGAGTAGGTGCCGTATTGATGCAGGAATCGGAAGGAGGAATCTTCCCAGTGGCATACCACAGCCATAGGCTAAAACCCGCCGAGAGGAATTACAGTACTGTTGAGAAGGAACTCTTGGCTGTGGTTGATGTTGTTAAAAAATATTATTATTATTTATTTGGGGCATCATTTGTTCTGGAAACTGACCATATGCCACTCACTAGTCTTAGCACGATCAAGACAGCTAATGCAAGATTGACACGCCGGACACTATTTACAGCAGTTTAACCTTGTTGTGAGATACATCAAGGGAAGTGATAACGTAGGTGCAGACCTGATGTCTCGCCTGCTAACTGCTGACTAACATGGGCAGTTGTTGTATGCTGGGTGCCGTGATAGGCATCCTCAGAGATTTGAGTAATCCAAGGACCAGCCTGGTTCCCAGTCAAAAGTGTAGACCTGATGTCTCACTTGTTGGCCCCACAGGACACAGTATGTCCAGGGCCTGTACATACACGTGTACTGTAGGTTAAGGGGGAAGTGAGAACTCTGCAGAGGCGATTTGAGGCTATGGAAGACCCAAGTTTGCACAAGGATTCTCAGCTCCCCGATGCTAATATAAGTACTGTAGGTTAAGGGGGAAGCTCGAGAGAGAACTCCGCAGAGGCGACTCGAGGCTATGGAAGACCCGAGTTCGCACAAGGATTCTCAGCTCCCCGATACTAATATAAGTACTGTAGGTTAAGGGGGAAGTGAGAACTCCGCAGAGGCGACTTGAGGCTATGGAAGACCCGAGTTTGCACAAGGATTCTCAGCTCCCCGATGCTAATATAAGTACTGTAGGTTAAGGGGGAAGTGAGAACTCCGCAGAGGCGACTTGAGGCTATGGAAGACCCGAGTTTGCACAAGGATTCTCAGCTTCCCAATACTAATATAAGTACTGTAGGTTAAGGGGGAAGTGAGAACTCCGCAGAGGCGACTTGAGGCTATGGAAGACCCAAGTTTGCACAAGGATTCTCAGCTCCCCGATACTAATATAAGTACTGTAGGTTAAGGGGGAAGTTCGAGAGAGAGGCGACTCGAGGCTATGGAAGACCCGAGTTTGCACAAGGATTCTCAGCTTCCCGATATTAATATAAGTACTGTAGGTTAAGGCACAGTTTGAGGACCCGTGTGCAGTTCGAGGCTATGGAAGACCCGAGTGTGCACAAGGATTCTCAACTTGCCGACCATAATCGTGTGCTATAATTAATGGCGACCTGGAATGTACGTCGTAGCACTGACTGCTAGGCAGAGAGAGTAATTGTAACATAATAAAATTTTGTCTCATTGACACTTTTGATGCTCCACCTCAATTGGTGTTGCAGGTACAGCAATGGGTGTTGCAGTTTTGCTGTGCGGGCCAGCTGATCGTCTGCCGCATGCTGCCGCCTCTTCTCCTCTGCCTTCGTCGTCGCCATATTATTATTTACTATGTCATTTTACACGTAGGTACAGTTACACTACAACTGTCACACCTACACCGTGTATTACATACATCATGCTACACAACAATTAGTTGTCAGTGTAAATGTAGTGACTTTTCACTTAGTTTGACCTGAGTACAGGATTTTCACCGTCGTCACAGAGTTTTTCCCTCAAGCTTGCTTCTATTAACGTAAATACGAGTTTTTTTTTCGCTCACTGGCGACTGCGACTTTCTCCTGTAGCAGGATAGCACACACACCACAGTGTGAATCTTGTGTGACTGAGTTAGGATGTGTACATATATATATATATATATATATATATATATATGTATTATATATCCACAAATTTTTTCCCATAAGGAAAAAATTTAATTTTGTAGGGGCATAATGTCACGAATCAAATTCGCGACATTTCCCTTTTGTGAGAAGCCACGAACTATTAGTGGAAAACTCACTGTTTATCGTTCACTTAACCACTCATTCGGACGGAAGCTTTGTCAAATCAATCTTTCTGTGTCATATGTTATCGTCTTTGCGTGAGACATTAACGCTTCCGCTGAGCGATTTGTTTTGGGCGCGTTTCGCTCACTCGACCATTAAAAAATGCGGCCTACTGCTCCCCTTTTTTCCCACGACTTAGTCAGTCCAGTGTTTGCTCTGACGGAGAGAGGTCCTGTGCTCCAGAAGTGAGAGGTCAACCCAAGCTCCACTAGAATCACAGTTACTCAGTGCTCTCACCTTGGTGATACAAAGCATTCATCGACTAGTATTTCCTTCTTGTATTTTCCTAGTCTTAAGAGTTTAATTAAGGTGATTTTCCTAGGCGTAAGAATTTGGCTCGAATGAGTGAGTGAGTGTGATCTCATTAATTTGATTTTGAATTGTAACGTTAAATTTATTTTGTAATCAATAAATTTAACAGTTCTTTTTCTTGAGCTTAATGTAAAGTAAACTCTTGTTTCATTTCTCAATAATTAAGCTTATTTCCCATATAGCTCCTAGCTTGCATAAACGTTTTGCTATTCATAACTGGTACTTAGGCCAGTCTTGTGTATTAAACTTAAAATCCGTTGTGCCTCCTAGGAGTTAAGCATCAGCAAGAACCTGATATTATTACTAGTATTAGTTATTTATTGTCAGGGGTGAAGTAACTTTCTCCAGAGGCTACAGTACTAATAAACAGCAATTGAGTGATTAGTCTCTGCTGTGTACTGTCGAGAAAGTTTATAAATTCTCGTTCTTAGAGAATCGTTGCTTGATTTAGCAAGACAATCATTGTCCCTGCTCTTTAATATTATTGAATATTATTATCAATTAAATAATATTTAAGCATTTATTTTAAAAACACCGTGATATTTTTAAAAACCCCGTGACACATACCTCCCTCCTCTCCCTCAACTCTCTAGTTCACTGCCCATCCTTGATTCCCTCTCTTCGTTTCCTTCAACTTTCTTTTCCGTTCACTGTTCCTTTTTGATTCCTTCTTCTTTCTCCTCTCCGTCACCCGCCTTGTTTGTGTCTTGTTTGACACGGAAGGCTCTGTTTTTCTGTCTTAAAACACTACACACGAAGCAAAGGTGAAACAACATTGATATCGTAAGCCATAGTTACAAACAATTTCGGTAGCCCAAGCTCACACCATCAACAAAACCTCCTGTAAATATATTAAAGCGTTTTTGGTACATGTGCATAGTTTTCGAAGCAAGTTTTCTGATTTAATGGATCGTGCTTGTGTCGAAGATAACGATTTCTCTCTCTCTCATTCTCTCTCTCCCCCCACTCTCTCTCTCTCTCTCTCTCTCTCTCTCTCTCTATGTGTGTGTGTGTGCATATATATATATATATATATATATATATATATATATATATATATATATATTATTTTCTCTCTCTCTCTCTCTCTCTCTCTCTCTCTCTCTCTTTCTCTCTGGATACTGCCAATGTAAATGAGCAGGTTTATAATATGTTAACCACAGTCTTCACCAGAAGTTTGGAAAAATGTGCCCCCCTTGCTACCAGAGAAATAAAACGTCCTCCTGCCCCTTGGATTACAGATAAAAATCGAGAAATAATAAAAACACGGGATCACACATGCAACCAATTAAAACTGTAATACCATACACCAGTCCTGTATGAGACAGCCCTAGCATGTATTCATTATGGACGGTGGGTGTTAGCGCCGAAGTGGTGACATGTAGAGGTGTGCGGTACGTAGGAGGGCTACTGGGCCTTGAAAGCAGGCTGTGAAGCCTATGCCCAGAGTCAGACCTCAGTCATAGAATACAGTCTGTTCGCATCCAAAACACCAAATCCTCCAAATCAAATGCCGCTTATGGGGTACGCCAAGGCTCAATTATTGGCCCTATAGTATTCAGTATATATGTGAACCATCTCTCAGAAAATCTTAACAACTGTATTTTAGTGCAATATGCTGATGACACTCAGTTTCTTCACAGTGTCAAACTAGATTCTCTCCAGGATATATTGCACAAAGCAGAGGAAACCTTGAATATAGCCAGGGAATATTTCCTTAAAAACGGTCTTCTTCTAAATACCACTAAAACGCAATGTATCTTTTTAGGGTCCAGGCAAATGATCTCACTAA
This sequence comes from Coenobita brevimanus, assembly GCF_032717465.1. NCBI lineage: Eukaryota > Metazoa > Arthropoda > Malacostraca > Decapoda > Coenobitidae > Coenobita > Coenobita brevimanus. Next base: position 18,398,273 of record NC_136956.1, read on the forward strand.
TACCACCTAACACTACTGTTCGATTTGGAGATACAGCAGTTCAGTCCAGCACTTATGTAAAAAAAATATATATATATGTATGGATTGCTACATGACCTTTCATAGGAATGTAAATGAACTTAGCAGAAAAGTAATGGACATATTAATATATATTAACAGGATAAAAGATGGCTTTGACAAAGAAACTTGACAAATCATAGTGCAGGCACTGGCCCTAAGTATCCTAAACTACGGCAATGTAATACGGGGCACTGCAAGGAAATCTCAACTTTCACGTGTTCAGAAACTACAAAATTTTGCTGCTAAGGTTGTCGTTGGAAAACAAGGAAGTATGGCCATGTCACTCCAATTTTAAAAGAACTGAAATGGCTAAACACTCAAAACAAGATAAAGCTTGACACAGCTATCACAGTCTTCAAATATCTAGCTAATCTCTACCCTGGCTATCTCCTTTCTTTTCCATCGGTACACAATATGATACAGAGTATTACTGGACAAAAAAAAAATAATAATAATAATCTGTACGTTCCTAAGGTGTAAGATCTTTAGCGGCAATAGGGCCAAAGATATGGAACCATCTCCCAGAAAATGTCAAGGAATCACATAGTTTAAACACTTTCAAAATTAGACCTAACAATCACTTACTAAACACCCCTCAATAATCTTGCTGTATAACGCTAAACAATAATAAAGTAGTAAAATGTGATGCAAAAATATGATGTAGTAATTCACAAAGAGAACAATTTAAAATAGAACATGTAATGACATTTAGTATATTGATAATTGCACAACTATATACCTTTGTATGATACTCCCTAACACTTATATCAGCAGAGTATAATCTTCACGTCTACACTTTGTACTATTACTGTATACATAATATGTACTGTTCTATGCATAATCACGGTTTTTGGAAATAACCATTATTATTATTAATATTATTATTATTATTATTATTATTATTATTATTATTAGTCTCTGTTTCCATCTCTCTCTCTCTCTCTGTCTTTGTTTCTGTCTGTCTGTCTGTCTGTCTGTCTGTCTGTCTCTCTCTCTCTCTCTCTCTCTCTCTCTCTCTCTCTCTCTCTCTCTCTCTCTCGTTACTGATCCCTCCTCCCCTTTATTCCTCCTCCCTGTTTACCACCTGTTTCCTCCCCTTCTGACCCTTTTATCAGGGCATCTTAAAGGTTAAAGGTGGAGCAGGTGAGGGAGGAAGGGAGGGAAGGAGGCGATCAAGGGAGGGTGAAAGAGAGGGAGGGAATCGAGAGAGGGGATCGAGGGAGAGTGGGAGGGAGGGAGGAAATCGAGGGAGGGAGAGAGGAAGGGAAGGGATCGACGGAGGGAAGAGAACTGTATAAGGTGAGAGATATATGAGGAGGAGAAGGAAAGGCAAGAGGAAAGGATGGAAAGGGAGTGAGAAGCTGGAGAAGAGAGGCTGGTAGAGGCCTGAAGGAAAAAAGGAAGGAGTGAAGCTATCTACCTGCCTGTCTGTCCACAGCCAGACACCTTATTCGCAGTAGGGGTGGCCATATACGAATCACCCCACCAATCTGTCCTCTGTCATCCACTGCCCTCTTTCTGCCTCACACCACTCTCACATACTCTCCATCTCATCCTTCGATTGCATTCTCTGTCTTCCTCTCCTCGCTCTCTTTTTCGCCACACTCACAAAAACACCCCCAGCCAATCTCTCAGTCTCAATTCCCTCCATATGGCGAAACTATTTCCGGGTATTCCTGCAAATGATTTCCAGCATATACACACCAACGTAACAGTGCTCCTTCACTTCCTCGTTTTGTCTGTTTCTCCATGATACACTTCCTGCTCCTCATTAAAACTCATTTCCACGTCTCTCACTCTTGACTTGTGTCCTAAAAGGATTCAAGTTTCACTTCAAAACGTTACAGCGGAGCTCCAGCACTTATATGTTGCCATATCGTTACTTGCGATTTCATTTCCCAGTTACTTATCCCTGCTCTCAGTCAACCTGCAATCTCTCTTCCTTTCTATATCCTTTCACGCATTTCATCCTCCAAACGTCTGTCCCTGCTCATTTCACTGCATAAGTATTTGAAGGCATTTCTTATCAGTCTCTCCATGTTCTCCAAGACTTCATTCCTCTCAGTTCCAATACTTTACTTTTAACTAAACTTTAAGATTTCGTTTCTTACACATATTTCGAGACTCACTCTTATGCCTTACTACTCTCATTCATCTTCACTTAACCATTTAGTATCATTAGCAGATCAATACAGGCAGTTTTCAATCCATACCTTCTGTCATACGTGGTAGCTGATGGTGATCATCATCCATTCCTTTGAAATAGTTTCTGCCTACTTCTTCCACCACCTTTATCATTCTTTTTCTGTGTCTTTCCTTTCTATTCCTATTTCTTCCCTCTTTCTCGTCACTTTTTATCATTTTTGTTTCTTTTTCAAGTGGTTTGACATTGAGTGATAAGCGAAATGGTTTCCTGTAAACTAAAAAGCCATTTACAGTGCTGGTTGTTTCCTGTAAACCAAAAAGCCATTTACAGTGCTGGTTGGTAACCACATAGCTATCCTATATGTGTCACCTAAGTGTCAGCAAATAAAATGGCGGAGGGTTAGTGCCCCTCCACGTAGAACAACTAACTCATTGACAAACGACCACCCCTTACGGGATTATGCCGTCTGGCAATAGATACAAGTAGTAAGACACAGACCTTCTCTAACCGATAATATATCAATATCCAATGCCCTATCTTGTATTCTTTTTAAGACAACATTTATATATACAATCTCTATACACACATACTGCCACCCTAGCTCCATCGTATTGCACACAAACTCTTCAGCATTCGAAAGTTTCCCCATCTACGACACATATATGACAACTTAGTTAAATTCTTTTCCGTGCTCTCTCTCTCTCTCTCTCTCTCTCTCTCTCTCTCTCTCTCTCTCTCTCTCTCTCTCTCTCTCTCTCTTTACATACTGCTTATTTTTTTGCAATGAGAGTGGTAGTTACAGTAGTGAATGTGGTAGGGTGGTTGCGGTAATACTGTTAGTAATGATATATGTGGTTGTGGTATTATTAGCTATGTTAGGTGAGGTGATGTTAGTAATTGTTGCGATATATATACAGTCTGTTGGTGAATTATATGGATGCCGTTCTCTGTACTGGACAAAGACAAATACGTCGGAAAGGTCTTTCTCTCTATCTATCTATCTATGTATAGCCAGACGCCTTAATCCTGTAAGGGGTGCAACAGACAAATAGCCTCCATGTAGCCCTGTCCCCTGCCATTATGTTGTCCTCCTCCGAGCTTACACCCCCCCCCCCGTCTCCAATGCACTTCTCCATCGCTCCATTTCATCCTTAGTGGCCCCCCCCCCTCTCTCTCCCACCTCACTCACATGCACTCTTCTCGATTGTCTTTCACTCTCCATCCCCCAAGTCATACCATTCTCTCATATTCCTCTGCACTCCATCGCTCCATCTCATCCTTCGTCTCCTACTCCCTCTCCCACCCTCCACCTCTCTTACATAAAGAAAGTTAATAAATTTCCTTAGTAATCAGTACACGTACTGGCAGTTGAACAATTAATGCTGAATGAAAATGAAGAAAAACATAAGGAACATTTATACAAATAGAACATAATATAGTTTCGAGCCTCATTATCTTAAAAACACACAGACAAGTTCTCCTTAATTTTCATACTGCCTGTTACTCAGAAGAATAAAACTTAACACAGTCATGAAATCAAATGAAAAAAAAAAAAAACTGAAAAGAACATGACGTGCTTGAAAAATATTGAGAATGTAGAAGTGTTTACAACATAACAATATTAAGAGCCTTTTGGAGATAGGATTGGTACCTCTAGGAAGTGCAAGAGGAAAGGAAGAAGGGAGAGAATGAGAGAAAAAGGAAATTAACAGGGAGACAAAGAATAAGACTGAGAGGGAGGAAATGGTGAAGGAAAGTGAAGAAATCGAGACATGAGGAAAGATTGATTTTGGGTGGGAAGGAGCTAGAGAGATAAGAGAGAGGAGAAGAAAGGAGGGAGGGAATGGGGGAGAGAGGAGGGTACATGTGTCTGAAAACAATGAGGTAGGTTAGCACTTAATGAGCAGATGCAAAGAAGAAAAGGGAGAGGAAGGAGAGAAGGTGTAAGGAGGAGAGTAAGGGAGGGAAAGAGCTGAGGAAAGGGAATGAGGAGATGTTTAGGAAGAAAAGGAATGATGCCAGAGAGAGAGAGAGAGAGAGAGAGAGAGAGAGAGAGAGAGAGAGAGAGAGAGAGAATCAAAAGTGTTGAATAAGTTTGTTTGAGAGAGAGAGAGAGAGAGAGAGAGAGAGAGAGAGAGAGAGAGAGAGAGAGAGATAGGAGAAGGAGAATTTAGTCAGATGCAGAGGGGCAGTGTGGGTGACTGAGTGAGCGGTAAAGTGTAGTGGGGTCTAGATTAGGATGCAGGCAATAGAGATTAGGAGGGAGACAGACAGAGAGGAAAGTAAAGATGGAATTGAGAGACTGAGGAGAAGAATAAGAGGAAGAAGAATGAGCAGGAAAACGAAGAACAGATACGATAAGAAGAAAAATATTGTACAGTAGTGCAGTTGCTGGTAGTGGTGGTCGTAGGAGTAGTAGTGGTATTTGTATTGGCAGTAGTAGTTGTAGCAGTATGTGTAGTAGTAGTAATAGTAGTAGTAGTATGGTGGTAGTAGTAGCAGTAGCACTTGTATTATTCGCAATTGTTGTAGTTAATGTTGTTATTGTTATTGGTGTTGTAATTATTGTTTTTATTGTTTTTAGTATTATTGTTATTATTGCTGTTGTGGTTGCTGTTGTTATTGTTGTTATAGGTTCATCTGAAATGTGAACTTTGTGGATTGCAGACGGAAGCTCCCGTCCTCCTCGAGTCCATTTACGGGATAGGGAGGGATCTGAGGGACGTTTGTATAACCAGGCAGTGGATCCGCCCAATTTTATCGGTACCTCCATGTGAAGGCTCCCCTCTCCAGTATGCAGGGAGAGGAGGGGAGAAGGAAGAGATTAGGTGAGAGAGAGAGAGAGAGAGAGAGAGAGAGAGAGAGAGAGAGAGAGAGAGAGAGAGAGAGAGAGAGAGAGAGAGAGAGAAAGTGTTAGGACGTGGGAGAGTGTGTGACAGGAGGGAAGTGTAGGAGATTTGGGATGATTGAGCGAAGATGGAAAATGAGTAAAGGTGGCAAGTGAGACTGAGAAAGGTAAATCACGCTGAGGTGAATGGATGAACCGAAATGAGTGAAGGTGAATGTAACCATGAGTGAGAAAGCGTTGTGGGTATGGGATGTGTAGGCTAAAGGAGTGTGAGAGAGAAGTAGAGTGAGAGCGAGAGAAAATTAAAGAAAGTGAGAGAGTGAAAGTTACTGTGAGTCTGTGGTAAGCGTGTGTGAGTGAATGAAGGGGATCAGAGTGAGGACGGTCCATATATCACTTGGTGGGTCCTGGCCAAGAGACATGTTCCACCCTTCCATAATGTCTCCCTCAATCCCTGTTCCCTACCCCCCCCCTCTCTCTCTCTCTCTCTCTTTCTCTCTCTGTCTCTCACTCTCTCTGTCAGATCTGCTTGACCTGTTTTTTTCCCTCCATCGCTCTCTCGCTCGGTCATTTTTTCCCCTTCTCTAATGCCTTCTCCTTCTTCCTTCCTTACTTCAATCCCTCTCCATCTACTCCACCTTTTCTCTCGGTTCTTCCCTTCTTGTTTCTCTTCATTTTTCGGTCCTTCATTGTTCCTCCTTCCACACCTCCCTCCTCTCTGTCAACTCTGCCATCCAGTGTCCAGTCTTGATTCCCTCTCTTCCTCTTCTTCATCTTTCTTTTCCGTTCACTGTTCCTCTTTGACTCCCTCTCTTCCTTCTCCTTTCCATCTCCCGTCTTGTTCGTCTCTTGACTGGCAGGTTGGAAACGTTTTTCTGTCTTAAAACACCACACACGACGTATAGGTGAGCCAACATCGATATCGTAAACGTAGTTAAAATAATATTGGCAACCTAAGCTCATACCGTCAACAAAACACCCTGTCGACACATTTAAGCTTTCTTGTTCATGTGGATAGTTTTCGGAGAGAGTTTTCTGATTTAATTGTTCCTGCTCGTGTCGGAGACAAGCAAGTCTCTCTCTCTCTCTCTCTCTCTCTCTCTCTCTCCACCTGTCTGTCTCTGTCTCTGTCTGTCTGTCTGTTTGTCTGTCTGCCTATCTCTCTCTCTCTCTCTCTCTCCCGTTACTGATCCCTGCCTTACTTAATTCATTCCCTGTTTACCTCTTGCTTCCTCGCTTCCTGGCCCTCTTAACTGAGCATCTTAAAGGTTAAATGTGGAGCAGGTGAGGGAGGAAGGACGGCAAGGAGGCGATCAAGGGAGGGAGAGAGGAAGAGAGGGGATCAAGGGAGGAAGGGAGGGAGGGAGGAAATTAAGGGAGAGACAAGAACTCGGCAGAGTGAGAGATAAATGAAGAGAGGAGGGAAAGGCAGAAGGAAAGGAGGTGAAGGGAGTGAAAAGCTGGAGAAGAGAGGCAGGCAGAGGCAGAAAGAATGGAGTGAGTGAATCTATCTACCGGTACGTCGGTCTTTAGCCAGACACCTTATTCCCATAAGGGATGGCCATATACGAATCACCTCGCCATCTGTCCTCTATCATCCACTGCCCTCTGTCTAACTCTCACCCTTCTCACATACTCTCCTTCTCATCCTTCCATTACATCCTAAGTCTTCCTCTCCTCGTTCTCACTTTCACCACACACATACACTCCCAGCCAATCTCTTAGTTTCTGTTTCAACCACATGGTTCAGCCATCTCCAGGATTCTACGTAATGATTTCCAACACATCCACAACAACGTAACAGCGCTCCTTCACTTCCTCATTTGTCTGTTTCTCCACGAAACTCTTCTTGCTCCTCACAGAAACTAATTTCCAAGTCTTTTCCTTTTTACTTGTGTCCTAAAGAGTTCGATCGTTACTTCCAAGCGTTAGAGTGGGTACCCAGTACTTACTGTAAATGCAGCGATATCTTTACTTGAACGCTCATTACCTCATTTCTTATCCCTGCTCTCAGTCAACCTGCAATCTACCTTCCTTTCTAAACTATTTCACGAATTTCATCCTCTAAGCGTCCGCCCTTGTTTATCTCACTGTATAAGTATTAGAAGGCAATTCTTATCAGTCTCACCATGCTCTCCATGATTTCATTCCTCTCAAGTCCAATACTTTACTTTTAGCTACCTTTTCAGATTTCGTTTCTTACATATATTTCTAGACTCACTCATATGCCTTAGTACTTTCAGTCATCTTCACAATCATTCAGTATCGTTAGCAAAACAGTACGGGGAGTTTCCAGTCCATACCTTCTCTCATAGGATGTATGTGGTTGTGACCATCCTCCACTCCCTCGAAATAGTGCTGCCCACTTCATCCTCCACTTTTATCATTCTTTTTCTCTGTCTGTCATCTCTCTTCCTATTTCCCCCATCTTTCTTGACACTTTTTATCATTCTTCTTTGTTTTCAGGTAGCTTTACACTAAGTGAAAGACAGAAGGGTTTCCATTAAGCCAGGAAGCCATTTGCAACTCTGGATGGTAACCATATAACCAACCCATACGTGTCCCTTACGTGTCAGCAAATAGGTTGGCGGATGGTTGGTGACCCTCCCCGTAAAAGAACTACCTCAAAGACAAACGACCACCCCTTACGGGATTATGCCGTCTGACTATAGATACGAGTAGTTAGAGATAGACCTTCTCTAACCCAGATTATCTCAACATCCAGTGCCCTATCTAGTGCTCTGTTAATATATACAATCTCTACACACACTGCCACCCTGGTGCCCTCGTACTGCACACACACCTCTGTCATTATTCGGAGGCTTCTCCATCTGCGACATATATTCTTAAGAAAATATATTTTAATTCTTTTCCGTATATTCTCTCTCTCTCTCTCTCTCTCTCTCTCTCTCTCTCTCTCTCTCTCTCTTTCCGTATATACTGCTTATAAATTTTGTTGCGGTGATAGTGGTAGTTATAGTAGTGAAGATGGTGATGTAGTCGTGCATGTAGTATGGGTGGTTGTGGTAATATTGGTAGTAATGATATAAGTGGTTCTGGTACTACTGGTGATGTTAGGTGAGCTGATGTTAGTAATCGTCGCGATAGATATATAGTCTGTTGCTGAATAATATGGCAGCCGTTCTGTGTACCCGACAGTGATGAGTACGTCGGAAAGTTCTATGTATCTGTTTTATCTTTCTATCTCTCTATCTACAGCCAACCGCCATAATCCCGTAAGGTAAGACCACAGTCAATTTGCCTTCATGTCTCCCTGTCCCCTGCCATAACGTTGCCCTACCCCTAACCTACACCTCCCTCTCTCAAACACCTCTCAACTCCATAACTCCATCTCATCCTCAGTCTCCCTCTGTCTCAACCCCCTCTCTCATACGCTTCTACACTCCATTACATCCTCAATCTCCCCCTTTCTCTCTCCTCTCTACTTCACTCACATACCCTCCTCGTTAGTCTCTCACACTCCATCCCCCAACTCACACACCTCTCTCTCATATACCTGTCCACTCCATCCCTCCATCTCATCCTCGGTATCCTCTTCCCTTTCCCACCCTCCAGCTCACTTAGATACATAAAGATATTACCATTTTTTTAGTAACTGGTACATACATTGCCATTTGAACAATTAATGCAGAATGAAGATTAATAATATAAGAAATATTTATACAAAAAACACTTAATATCGTTTCGAGTTTCACTAACTATAAGACACATAAACAAATTCTCTTTAATATTCATACTGCGTGCAACTCTGATAAATAAAAGTCAAGATAGTAATGAAATCAAATGAAAATAAACGAATATATCTGAAAAGGAAAAGACGTGCTTGAAAAACTTTGATAATCTGAAAGTGTTTACAGCATAACAATATAAAAAGATTTTTGAAGGTAGGATTTGCAAGAGTAAAAAGTGGAAGAGAAAAGGGGGGAGGGAGACAGAGAGAGAAAAATTAAGCAAGAATAGAGAGGAATTAAAACAGAGACTGAAAACATCGACAGGAGAAATGGAAGGCGAAAGTAAGGAGGGAGACGGCCGAAGATAAAGCAAGACTCAAAATGGAGGAAGGAAGAAAGGTGAAGAACTGGAGAGAGAAGGAAAGATCGATTTAGGCTGGGAGGGAGCAAGGGAGATAGGAGAGAAGAGAAGAAGGAGGGAGGGAATGGGGGAGGGATGAAGGTACTTGAGATAGAAAGTAGTGATGTAGGGAAGCACTGAATAGCCAGATAAAAAAAAAAAAAAAAAAAAAGAAAGAAGGAGAGGCAGGAGAGAAGGCAGAAGAAGACAAAGGGAGGTAAAGAGTGGGGAAAAGTGAAAGGGAGTTCAGTAAAAAGTGATATAAGACATAGAGAGAGAGAGAGAGAGAGAGAGAGAGAGAGATTAAGTCAGATGCAGAGAAACAGTTAGGGTGACTGGGTGAACGTTGTGTGGTGCGCCAAGATTATGAGGGAGGGAGGGAAAGCAGACAAGGAGGGAAGTAGGAATGGAATGGAGGGATGGGAAGAGAAAAACAGAGGAAGATGATGATCATGATGAAGTAGTAGTAGTAGTAGTAGTAGTAGTAGTCGGATGGAATGGAGAGAAGGGGAAAGAAAAATGAAGTTGTAGAAGCATTGCTGGTAGTAGCAGTAGCATAGTGGTAGTATTGCAGAAATAGTAGTAGTAGTAGCAGTAGTAGTTGTTGTTCATATTGTTGTTGTTGTTGCTGCTGCTGCTGTTGTTGTTGTTGTTGTCGTTGTTCTTGTTGTTGCAGATTCATATGAAAAAAAAAAAAAAGAACCCAGTGGACTGCAGCCGAAAGCTCGCGTCCTCCTGTAGGGGATAGGGAGGGAAATGAGGGACGTTTGTATAACCAGGCAGTGGATCCGCCCAGTTATATCGGTGCCACCCCCTTCAGGCGTCCCTCTCCAGTATACAGGGATAGGAGGAGAGGAGGAAGAGATTAAATGAGAGAGAGAGAGAGAGAGAGAGAGAGAGAAACTGAAAGAAACTGTGAGGACGGGAGAGAATGCATGACAGGAGGAAAGAGTAGAAGATTTGGGAAGATTTGGTGACGATTGAAAATGAGTAAAAGTGACAAGTGAGACTGAGAAAGGTAAATCACATTGAGGTGAGTGAATGAGCCGAAATGAGTGAAGGTGAATGAGTGTATTAGTGAGTGGGAAAGCGTTGTGGGTATGGGACGGGTAAAGGAGCGTGAGAGAGAGAAGTGGAGTGAGTTGGAGAGAAAATTAAAGGAAGTGGGTGAAAGTTACAATGAGTTTGTGGTTAGTGTGTGAGAGTGAGTGAAGGAGATTAGAGTGAGGACGGTCCATATATAATTAGGTGGGCCAGGGCCAAGAGAATGGTGGTCGACCCTTCCATAATGTCTCCCTCAAGCCCTGTTCCCTCCCCCCCTTTCTCTCTCTCTCTCTCTCTCTCACTCTCTCTCTCTCTCTGTCAGATCTTCTCGACCTGTTTTTCCCCTCCATCGCCCTCTCACTTAATCATTTTTTCCCCTTCTCTAATGCCTTTTCCTTCCTTCCTCCTTCCTTCCCACTACCTCAATCTCTCTCCACCTTTTCTCTCGGTCCTTCCCTTCTTGATTCTCTTCGTTTTTCGTTCCTTTAATCTATTCTTCCTTCCTCCCTTCATTCCTCCCTTCTCTCCGACAACTCTCCCATTCAGTGTCCATTCATGATTCCCACTTTTCTTCATCTCTCTTTTCCGTTCACGGTTCCTCTTTCACTTCCTCTTTTCCTCCTCCTCTCCACTCCCGCCTTGCTCGTCTCTTGCTTGGCACGGTAGGCTAAGTTTTTCTGTCTTAAAACACTACACACAACACATAGGTGAGCCAACGTTGCTATCGTAAGCCGTAGTTAAAAATCATATATATATATATATATATATATATATATATATATATATATATATATATATATCGGTAGCCTAAGCTCACACCAACAAAACCTCCTGTAAACATATTAAAGCTTTCTTTGTACTTGTGCATAGTTTTTGAAGCGAGTTTTCTTATTAAATTTTTTGTGATCGTGTCGACGACAACGGTCTCTCTCTCTCTCTCTCTCTCTCTCTCTCTCTCTCTCTCTCTCTCCAAGTCTGTCTCTGTCTATGTCTGTCTGTCTGTCTATCTCTAGTTACTGATCGCTCCCCCACTTTATTCCTCCCTCTCTAGCCCTTTTAACAGAGCAACTTAAAAAGTTAACCCGCACCCTCCCGGTTTTTTCGGGCTCCCAACTTCCTGAAAACCCGATTTATTTTCAATTTTTTTTTTTTTTTTGCTCAAACATTCCCGTTTGGTGAGAAACTAATGAAAATCACCAAGAAAGTTGCTCCCGTCACCCGTAAGTGCCTCTAAGGTGGGTCTCCCCTCACCTCAGCCAGGTGTTCTGTGGCCGGGCCGGTGCGGCTGCTGTGTTTTCTACAGTGGGAAGGAGGAAGGTAACGGATCAATTAAAGGTGGAGCAGGTGAAGGAGGATGGCAATGAAGCAGGGGATCAGGGGAGGGAGAGAGGGAATCAAAGGAAGGAGGGAGGGCATCGAGGGAGGGAGTAGAACTGTGCAGAGTGAGAGATAAATGGGGAGAGGAGGGAATGGCAGAAGGAAAGGAGGTGAAGGGGGTAAGAAGCTGAAGAAGAGAGGTAGGTAGAGGCAGGAAGTCAGAAAGGAGGGATTGAATCTATCTACAGGTCTCTCGGTCTACAGCCAGACACCTTATTCCCGGAAGGGTTGGCCATACAAAAATCATCTCGCCAATCTGTTGTCTGTCAACGACCGCCCTCTGTCCAACTCACACCCTTCTCACATACTCTCCATCTCACTTACATCCTAGGTCTTCCTCTCCTCGTTCTCTCTTTTACCACACTCACAAACACACTCCCAGCCAATCTCTCAGTCTCTTTTCCCTCCACATGGTTAAACCATTTCTAGGCATTCTCCCTGATTTCCAGCCCATCAACATGAACGCAACAGCACTTCTTCACTTCCTCATTTGTCTGTTCTCCATGAAACTTTTCTTGCTCCTCACAGAAAATCATTTCCACGTCTCTCACTCTTGTGACCAAAAAGAATTCGATCATCGCTTCTAAACGTTAGAATGGGGATCCAGTACTTACTGTAAATGCAGCGATATCTTTACATGCACGTTCATTTCCTCATTCTTTATCCCTGTTTTCAGTCATCCTGCAATCTATCTTCCTTTCTAAACCATTTCACGCATTTCATTCTCTAAGCGTCCGTCCTTGTATATCTCACTGCATAAGTATTTGAATGTAATTATTATCAGTCAGTCTCACCATCCTCTCCATGATTTCATTGATCTCTGTTCAAATACATTACTTTTAGTCACTTTTTAGATTTCGTTTCTTACATATATTTCTAGTCACTCATATGCCTTAGTACTGTAAGGGTCCTCCCTTCTTTTTCCTCTTCTATAAATGTTTCAGTCTTAATTCCCCTCTCGTCAATCTTTCTCTTATCTCAGACTTCTGGGAATCCTCGACCGACCAAGGTTAGCCGTTATTATTAAAATTCCTCTTACTAATTAAAAAGGGGTAATTGTGCAGTGCATGAACATTGTGAGAAGGTAATTATAAAGGAAACTCAAATTACGGACTTACATTACTTATTAACACTAAAATGGTACAGTATAAAAATGAGAATATATACTGAGTACTAAGTACAACATCCACTTATCCTTAATATAGCACCATGAATCATCCACTTATCACAGCACCGTCAGTCATTCACTTATCCCTTCTTGCTTGGACCTGGTTCCCTAGGCTGTCCATGGCCTAGAAACCGTACCTGATGAATCTGGGGGTCCAAATCTCGGTAAATCTCCTCCAGCACTCGAACACTCGAACATTGGAACCCGTTCCTATAAATTCAACATTATACTTAGGAACGTTTACCCCTTTATATTACTTATTGTCTAACCAAAAATTGGCTTTACTTTGGATAATAAGGAACATACATTGAGTATTCGTATCTTACTCCTTAGCTTAGCTACGTATTTCAGAGTTAAGTGCATTTCTATGTCATGATACATTCACTGATATTGGTATAAGTACTGGAATTACATAAACGGGTTCCTGTCTTTGTTCTCTTATATAACTGGGGGCTTCAACTGCCTCACCCACAGTGAGAGGAAAAAAGCTTGGTCTAGTTTTGGGATACTGGCATGATATTTTGACAGTATATACCATACACCACTGTCTCATTAGTTCATTTTACTTTAATTCCGGCCATTGACAATTACTCTTACCTTCAATATTCCAAGAAAGAGACACGGCCCACACAGCTAGTCTTTACCGCTCCCCCAGTCACAAAACTACCTAAGCCATGGTTCTTTCACACTCCATATTAGGTTTATGTATAAGAAAAATTACAGCTTCCTTAGTATGTAACTCTTGATAATTTGTCAGATCACATTTTATCACGAACGGTGGGAAAATCTTAGTTACCAAAATAGAAAAGGTAAACAAACCCGTTCTCCTTCTTGTTAAACGGGGCAACTAAAATATTCTCTCCTCTCCCATACGGTAGTAGATTACTATGAGTACTTTGGACTTATTTCCTAATGACATCAATTTGTATCCAGGAATTAGGGAAAACAGTTACACCATGTTTTCTCAGAGGAGTTACGGTCATATCAATGAAAAAACCCTTTGGGTCACTACAGTACTCTCAGTCATCATCACAATTATTCAGTGTCATTAGGAAAACAGTACAGGTAATTTCCAATCCATACCTTCTTTCATAGGATGTAGGTGGTGGTGACTATCATCCACTCCTGCGAAGTAGTGTTGCCTACTTCATTCTTCACCTTTATCATTCTTTTTCTCTGTCTGTCATCTCTCTTCCATTTCTCCCAGCTTTCTTATCACTTTTTATCATTCTTCTTTCCTTTTCAGGTGGCTTTACACTGAGTGAAAGACATAATGGTTTCCAGTAAGCCAGGAAGCCATTTACAACGCTGACTTGTAACCATATAACCAACTCATATGTGTCCCATACATGTCAGCAAATAGGTTGGCGGATGGTTAGTGACCCACCCTGGAAAACAACTATCTCAAAGACAAACGACCATCTCTTACGGGATTATGCCGTCTGGCTATAGATACGAGTAGTTAGAGACAGACATTCTCTCACCCAAATTATCTCAACATCCAATGCCCTATCTTGTGTTCCATGTATGACAGCATTTATATATACAGTCTCTACACACACTGCCACCCTAGCACCCTCCTACTGCACACACACTCTTATCAGCATTCAGAAGCTTCATCATCTACGACATATATTTCTTAACCCGCCCCATCCCGACCACTTTTCCACCACTGACTCCCCCTAATCCCGACCATTTTTGGAAATTTTTTTTTTTTGGCTCAAACCTCCGCTTTTGGTGAGAAATATCGAAAAATCATAAAGAAATTGCTCACCTGAGGTTTAAAATACTCGAAACAGGTGGCAGTACCTCCTCACCTTACTGTGTTTTCTATCAGGCTGGCTCCAAAGAAAACGAGTTCTATGGGAGTGTAACCATTCCACACCACTCATAAACGGTATTTATTTATTTGGTACGAATTTATATGTAGTATGATAGAATATTGGTTTTCACACAGTAATATAAGCAATATAAGCATTGTTTCACTCATGAAACACATTAACACACCTGACCTTTTTTGGCGACATTACCTGATCATCATTTCTGACTGTTTCTTCCTCTAATGCTGTGTAAAGTTTGTCCTCCACATTGTCATCGATTGGGGAATCATTCTGGCCCTGAATTTTGTACCGTGGCATGACATGACTTTACTGGCCAGGTCACTGGTAACAGGTGAATTGCTGAGACAATGGCATGCTGGGTAGGCAGGAGATCATGCTGGGGAAGGCATTGTCCCTGCCTGGCATCTTGTAGAGGAAGGTTTCCCGTGTATACATACCAAAAATCACTCGCGAAAATTGAAAATTGTGCAAATTAGGGACCTTGCAACTGATTCGCGTTTATGAACGTCAATGGGATTGGCGAAGTGCTGCCGCAGGTTAAGACGGTATCTTTCAATTCTTTTCCGTTCTCTCTCTCTCTCTCTCTCTCTCTCTCTGCCTATCTCTCTGTCTGTCAGTCTGTCTGTCTGTCAGTCTGTCTGTCTGTCAGTCTGTCTGTCTGTCAGTCTGTCTGTCTGTCAGTCTGTCTGTCTGTCTGTCTGTCTGTCTGTCTGTCTGTCTGTCTGTCTCTGTCTGTCTGTCTGTCTGTCTGTCTGTCTCTCTCTCTCTCTCTCTCTCTCTCTCTCTCTCTCTCTCTCTCTCTCTTCTGTTACTGATCCCTCCCTACTTTATTCCTCCCCTGTTTAACTCTTGCTTTCTCTCTTTCTGGCCTTTTTAACAGAGCATCTTAAATGTTAAAGGTGGAGAAGGTGAGAAAGGAAGTGAGGCAAGGAGGGGATCAAGGGAGGGAGAGAAGAGATCAAGGGAGGAAGGGAGGGAGGGAGGGAGTAGAGGGAGCTCCGAGATAAAGAGAATGGATCGAAGGAGGGCGTAGAACTGTGCAGAGTGAAAGATAAATGGGGAGTGGAGGGAAAGGCAGAAGGAAAGGAAGCGAAGGGAGTGAGAAACTGGAGAAGAGAGGCAGGTAGAGGCAGGAATGAAGAAAGCAGTGAATCTATCTACCGGTCTGTAGGTCTATAGCCAGACACCTTATTCCCAGATAGGGTGGCCATATACGAATCACGTCGCTAATCAGTCCTCTGTCATCCACTGCAGTCTGTCCGACTCACACCCCTCTCACATGCTCTCCGTCTCATCCTTCCATTACATCCTACGTCGTCCTCTCCTCGTTCTCTCTTTAACCACACTCACAGACACACTCCCAGCCAATCTCTCAGTCTCTATTCCCTCGACATGGTTAAACCAACTCCAGGTATTCTTCCTAATGATTTCCAACATATCCTTATCAACGCAACAGCTCTCCTTCATTTCCTCATTTGTCTGTTTCTCTATGAAACTCTTCTTGCTCCTCACAGAAACACTTCGAAACGTTAGAGTGGGTACCCAGTACCTACTGTAAATGCAGCGATATCTTTACTTTCACTTTCATTTTCTCATTCCTTATCCCTGTTCTCAGTCAACCTTCAATCTATCTTCCTTTCTAAACCATTTCACGCATTTCATCCTCTAAGAATCCGCCCTTGTTTATCTCACTGCATAAATATTTGAAGGCAATTTTTATCGGTCAGTCTCATCATGCTCTCCATGATTGATTCCTCTCAATTCCAATACTTTACTTTTAGCTACCTTTTTAGAATTCGTCTCTGACATATATTTCTAAATTCACTCGAATGCCTTAGTACTCTCAGTCATCTTCACAACCATCCAGTATCATTAGCAAAACAGTACAGGTAGTTTCCAATCCATACCTTCTCTCATAGGATGTAGGTGGTGGTGACCATCATCCACTCCCTCGATGTTGTGCTGACTACTTCATCCTTCACCTTTATCATTCTTTTTCTCTCTCTGTCATCTATCTTCCTGTTTCCCCCAGCTTTCTTGTCGCTATTTATCATTCTTCATTCCTTTTCAGGCGGCTTTACACTGAATGAAAGGCAAAATGGTTTCCAGTAAGCCAGGAAGCCATTTACAACGCTGGCTGGTAACCATATAACCAACCCATAGGTGTCCCTTACGTATCAGCAAATAGGTTGGCGGATGGTTAGTGACCCTTCCCGTAAAACAACTAACTAAACGACAAACGACCACCTCTCACGGGATTATGCCGTCTGGCTATAGATACGAGTAGTTAGAGAGACATTCTCTCACTCATATTATCTCAACATCCAGTGCCCTATCTTGTGTTCCATGTACGACAACAAATTTTGTATATACTTTCTCTACACACATTGCCAACCTAGCGCCCTCGTACTGCACACACACTCTTGTCAGCATTCGGAAGCTTCTCCATCAACGATAGGCCTATATATTTTTTTAAGATAGTATGTTTTAATTCTTTTCCATACTCTCTCTCTCTCTCTCTCTCTCTCTCCCCCCCCCCTGCATATACTGCTTATAAATTTTGTTGCGGTGATAGTGGTAGTTATAGTAGTGAAGATGGTGATGTAGTCGTGCATGTAGTAGGGGTGGTTGTGGTAATATTGGTAGTAATGATATAAGTGGTTGTGGTATTATTGGTATTATTGGTGGCTCAGTCGGTAGAGAGGTGGCCTGCAGTTCTACCGGACCCAGGTTCAAATCCCTGCTGGGGCAGGGAACAGTTTAAGGATTTGAATTTCATTAAATCAGACTTTACTGATCTACCAGAAGACCTGCCGACACGTAAAAATACCCCCGCTAATACCAATACACCAGTCCTGTATGAGACAGCCCTAGCATGTATTCAATATGGACGGTGGGTGTCAGCCCCGAAGTGGTGACATGTAGAGGTGTGTGGTATGTAGGAGGACTACTGGGCCTTGAGAGCAGGCTGCGAAGCCTATGCCCAGATCCGGACACATAATAAAAAAAAAAAATGTCGCGATAGATATATAGTCTGTTGCTGAATAATATGGCTGCCGTTCTGTGTACCCGACAGTGATGAGTACGTCGAAAAGTTCTATATATCTGTTTATCTTTCTATCTCTCTATCTACAGCCAACCGCCCTAATCCCGTAAGGTAAGACCTCAGTCAATTTGCCTTCATGCCTCCCTGTCCCCTGCCATAACGTTGCCATCCCCCTAACTTATACCTCCGCCTCTCATACACTTCTCCACTCCATCACTCCATCTCATCCACAGGCTCCCCCTATCTCAACCCCCTCTCTCGTATACATCTCCTTTCCATTACTCCATCTTATCCTCAGTCTCCCTCTTTCTCCCCCTCCCTCTTTTTCACTCACATACACTCCTCGTTAGTTTCTCACTCTCCATCTCCCAACTCACACACGCCTTTTTCATATACCTGTCCACGGCATCCTTCCATCTCATCCTCGGTCTCCTCCTTTCTTTCCCACCCTCCAGCTCACATAGATACATAAATTCATTACCATTTTTTAAGTAATACATTGCCAATGAACAATTAATGCAGAAAGAAGATGATTAATATAAAGAACATTTACACAAATAGCACCGAATTTAGTTTTGAGTTTTACTAAAAAAAAAAAAAAAAGAAAAAAAAAATTCTCTAATTTACATACTGCGTGCAGCTCTGATAAATAAAAAATAAGATAGTAATTAAATCAAATGAAAATAAACGAATATATCTGGAAAGAGCAAGAATTGCTTGAAAGACTTCGATAATCTGAAAGTGTTTACAGCATAGCAATATATAAAGATTTTTGGCGGTAGGACTGGTACCAGTAAGAATTAGAGGAGAAAAAGAGGGAAGGAGAGAGAAAGAGAAAGATTAAGGAAGAATGAGGAAGGATTAAGAGGGAGACTATCTATCTATCTATCTATTGCCAGACGCCTCAATCCCGTTCGGGGTGGCCACAAACAAATCGCCTCCACGTCGCTCTGTCCCCCGTCATTTCACTGCCCCTCTCCCAACTCACACACCCCTCTCTCATATACCTCTGCACCCCATCCCTCCATCTCATCCTCGGCCTCCCCCTCCCTCTTCTCCCTTCCAGCTCACTCACATACACTCTCTCCGTCAGTCTTTCACCCTCCAACCTCTCCACATGGCCAAACCACCTCAGTGTATTCCTTCTAACGCTTCCTATCGCATCCACATCCACACCACAACGCTCCTTTATATCCTCATTTGTCGGCCTGTTTCTCCATGTGACTCCACAGGCTCCTCTTAAATAACTCATTTCCACTGCTCTCACTCTTGACTTGTGTCCTTCCAACAACGTCCAAGCTTCACTACCATACGTTAGAGTTGGTATCACAATACTGTCATGTAGTAACTTTTTCTCTTCCATGCTCACTTCCCTGCTTCTTATCACTGCTTTCAAGGAACCAGCAACCTTTTTTCCCTGCTGTACCCTTTCAAGCACTTCACCCTCCAAACCTCCATCCTTACTCATCACACTACCCAAGTACTTAACCCTTCGTGAGCTGATGGGGTCCCTGCAGACCCCAGCATGTTTTGAAAATGATGCCATTAAGCCATTTCTTATTTTTTCAGCCTGACTGTCCCTGACTTTTACTGTAGATGGTTGTTGTATATGGACATAATTTTTGAGGAAAAAAGCCTGTAGCATTTAGGAGTGACAGGGTAAAAAATGTGTGGGGGGTCCGCTGAAACCCCACCTCGCCTTCCGTGTGACTATTTTTTTTTTTTTTCTGATTTTTCTGATTTTTCAGATTTTTGACATCTAAAGACAATGTCAATTCCAAAATCAATGTTTTATAACAGATATTTGTTGGCAGATAATGACCAACCCAATATTTTTGAAGACAATGATTTAGACAGTGATTTATCTGACGGTGATGGGTATGTTTGATATGACTGTCTACCATAACCATTCTGCTGCATAACATTGTACAAGTCTCTTTTCTTTGTATTTGTGAAAACAAGTATTATAATTTAGTTGTTTTCCCATTATAAAAGTAAGTTTTATATATATTTGCATGATACTGAAAACCAAAATTATTGTATCTAATTTGAAACTTTATGATTATGTTATCATACTTTATACCAAAGCTTGTAATTATGTAAAGAACCTATTCAATAAGTACTGACAATAAAACATTCAAATAAGTATAGTTTCAGTGTAACCAGACTGAAACTTTAATAAATTTCTGATCAATGTAAATAATTTTCTAAAAAATTCAATATAAAATAAAAAACAAAACAAAAGGGACACTGGTGGGTTGGCTCCACGTGCCATGTCCTGGGCAACATATGCACAAAATTTAAATGATGTAGCTTTATGTATATGGCAGAAATCCACCAAAAACTCTTGGGGTCCAGTGGGACCCCATCAGGCTCCCGTGTAATTTTGCAAGGCTCAGCTCACGAAGGAACGTACTCACATTGTCCAGTTCCTCACAATCCAATCTCGCTGTACATTCACTGAATTCACCTCTCTCAAAGACCATCACTTTACTCATCCCTACTTTCACCTTTAGATTCTGTCTCTTACACACTCTCCCAAACTCATCCACCAAGCCTTGCAGCTCTCCTTCGTCTTCACTCAACAACACAGTATCATCTCCAAACAACAGTACAGGGAGTTTCCAAACACTACCCTCTCTCACCAGGGCCACTCCAACTTCCACTACCCTACCTTGTACTACTTTTATTATCCCTTCCATGTACAGATTGAACAACCATGGAGACATGACACATCCCTGTTTCAACCCAACTTTCAAAGAGAAAAATTCACGCAGGTCACCATCCACATGCACTGCAGCCTTAGCACCATCATACATACTCTTCACAGCATTCAACAACTTCCCATCTACTCCATATATTCTTAATACTTTCCACAATCCTTGTCTATCCACCCTGTCATATGCTTTCTCCAAATCCATGAAAGCTGCATACAACTTCTTTATAGAAACTTTTCCACTAAAGATCTAAGAATGAATATCTGATCTATACAACCCCTTCCCTTCCTAAAGCCTCCCTGTTCTTCTCCAACTAATTCCTCTGTTCTTTCTCTAACTCTGTCAATAAGTATCCTACCATACACTTTTCCTATTATACTAAAAAGACAGATGTCCCTATGATTACCACACACTTCTTTTTCCACTTTTCCTTTGTACAAGGGAATAATTATACCTGACTTCCAATCCTTCGAGACTCTACCTTCCTCCCAGGCCAATCTCCACATTTTCCACATCCATTCTACTACTATCTCTCCCCCAATCTTCAGCATTTCACCACACACTCCATCAATTCCTGGGGCTTTCCCCGATTTCATTTTCTTCATTGCTTCCACAACTTCTATCCTACTGATTTCTTCCTGTCTTCTCACCTCCCTTCTTCTCCCAGCCATTCCCCAGCCACTTATACTCGCATTACTTCCATCCTGTATGTTCAACAATTCCGTAAAGTGTTCTCTCCATCTGCTCACTTTTTCTCCCTTCTCCACTAGTAATCTACCATTTTTATCTTTCACTCCCCTGCTAACTTCACTTCCACCCTGTCTTACTCTTTTCACCTCTTTGCAGGACATTTTCTTACAGTCCCTCCACTTTACACTCAAGTTCCTTCCAAATTCCTCATCCGCTCTCTTCTCACTATCTCTTACTAATCTTTTCACCTCTCTCTTTCTTTCTACATATAACTCTCTTCCACCTCTCAACTTCTTCCACGCCCCTATTTCTCATCCATTCATTGTATGCTTTCTTCTTTTGTGCCACAGCCCGTCTCACCTCTTCATTCCACCATGCTGTTCCTTGCACACCCCTCCGTCTTCTCTTCCTTCCACACACCACATCACATGCTGCACATATTTCTTCTGTAAATATCCTGCACACACCTTCCACGTCCCCCATCTGCTTCAATTCATATTTGCCCAATCGTTCCTCCACTTCTCTCTTATACTTTGCCTTTTTCTCATCCTCTTGTAACCTTTCCACTCTCCTTACAAATACTCCTTCTTCCCGTCCTTCCCTTCTTCTATTTCTCCATTCTAATTGGACCTTGATTCTGGCCACCACCAAGTAGTGGTCAGAAAGTCCACTCCCCCAACCTCTATAAGCTCTTGCATCCATTACACATTTTCGCATCCTTTCATCCACACACACATAATCAATCATTGCCTTCCTTTTATTCAGTTCACCAATCACCCTTCTCATCACTCGCCATATATACCTGTGGATCATTTTGTGCCTGAAGAGGGTATTGGCTATCACCAACCCCCTCCCAGCACAAATGTCCACTAATGCACTGCCATTCTCATCTGTCTTAGCAGGCACACCCCACTCACCAACTATTCCATCCACCTTCACATTCCCTACTTTACCATTCATATCACCGATCAAAAACCCTTTCTCATTCCTTCCAAACTTTTCCATGCACACTTCCACATTTGTCCAGAACTCTTCTCTCACTCTGCTTGCACGATCTTGCGTTGGCGCATACACACACACACACAATCGCCCACATTTGTATTCCAACTTTCAATCTTACCCACACAATCCTTGACCCAACTGTTCCATACTTTCTTATGCTCTTCTTTCATTTTTACTCACATTTTTACCCCCTCGGGAGCAGGGGGGTGGTTGCTTTCTCAGGCAGAGGAACTCCTTAAGAGTGAAATGGCTGGGAAGCATGCCGGCACGTGACTGGCTACAGCATAGCTGGGTCTTTCGGGTGTGGGCAGTCAGGCAAGTTAGCTGCCTACTGCGACTGCAACACAATGGCGAGGTGTTCAGGAAGTTAGCCAAAGAAACCTTGATGGACTCTGAAAGAACAATAATGGCCCCCAGTCCCGTGCAGCCCTTAAATGGGCAGGGGGTGCTAAGAATCTCACGGTTGCCTCAATTACAATCTAATTCCTTTGTCAATGCAAAAAATACAATTAAAATTGGTAACTGGAATGTGAGAACGCTAAATCATGACGGTAAAATCGATGAGTTAGTGAAGGTTTTTCAAAATTACGGACTTGATATTTGTGCTCTGACAGAAACTAGATTAACTGGAGTCGATAAGTTGGATTTGGAGGATGGTATACGTTTATTGATATCTGGTCGACAGGACGGAATGCATTATCAGGGAGTAGGATTGCTGGGTTGTAAGGCAAATAAGGCTTTATGTGAGTGGGATCCTATAGATGAACGATTGTTATACGCACGGTTTAAATCAAATCGTGGCAACATCAGTCTGTTTGTGTGTTATGCACCTACTAATGATGCACTCGATGAAAGGAAAGACACATTTTATGAAAAGTTGCAAGAAGGAGTAGGAAGGGTACCTAGACATGATGTTTTGATCTGCGTTGGAGACTTTAATGCAGTAATGGGCTGTTCAAATGAGGGATTTGAGGCATGTATGGGTAAGATGGGAGTTGGTAGTAGGATGAGTGAAAACGGAGTGAGGTTTGGAAGCTTCTGTCTAGCAAATGACTTAGTCATCGGGGGCACACTCTTTCAGCATTGCAATATACACAAGACAACTTGGGTGTCGCCGTGTGGAAAATATAAAAATCAGATTGATCACATCGCTATCAGTAGGAGGCATAGAAGTTCTCTGCTAGATGTTCATGTTAAACGGGGAGCGGATATTGGTAGTGACCATCAACTCAGCATTGCAAAAATAAGGTTTAAACTAAAAAATCAGAAGAAGGAAAATCTGGTGTTGGTAGATACGATATTGTTAAGCTTAGAAGGGAAGGAGAAGAAAAGGAGGAATTCAGATTAGAATGCAGAAATAGGTTTTTGGTGTTGGAAACGTTGGAAGAGGGGGAGAGAAGTGTAGATGAGATGTGGGAGGATGTGAACAAAGTTTTGCATGAGACTGCTGAATGTACGATTGGAAGGAGACATAGATTCAGGAGAAAGAAATGGATATCGGAGGAAACATGGGATATGATAAAAAAGAGAGGTGAGGCTAAATTGAGGAGTGAGATGCAATGCGTTGATGAACGAGAGATTGAAGTAGCAAGAGCTGCGTACTGGAGTTTGAATTCAGAAGTAAGAAGGTTAGCTAGGAGAGATAAAAGAAGATGTGTGGATGAAAAGGTTGCAGAGACTGAAATCTTAATAAACAAAAATGATGGACAGAGTCAAAGAATAGCATATGAATCGATTAGAGAACTGAGTGGTAATGCAGGTAAACGCAAGGAAATACCAGTTAGAGACAGGGAAGGAAATTTATTGACCAAAGATGGAATATTAAAAACAGATGGAAAGAGCATTTTGAGACAGTTCTTAATAGACCAATACCACCAGAAGAGGATATACCGTCTGCTCAGGAAGATTTAAATATAGAAACAGGAGAGTTGAGGCTTGCAGAAGTGGAGAAAGCAGTAAAACAGTTAAAGAATAATAAGGCACCAGGGGAGGATGGTTTATTTCCGGAAATGTTTAAAGTGGAGGGGGATAGATTAATAATGATCTTGACCAAGCTATTCAATAAGATATGGGTGACGGGGTTACTACCGTCAGTTTGGAAGAATGGTGTAATTGTTAAAGTTCCGAAGAAGGGAGACCTGAGTGAATGTGGTAATTGGAGGGGAATCTCTTTGTCACCGATAGCTTTGAAAGTTTTCAGTAGAGTGTTGTTAAATAGGTTGGAGCCGGTGGTTGAGGGTATTCTGAGGGATGAACAGGCTGGTTTTAGAAAGGGACGTGGTTGCAATGATCAGATCTTTATAGTTAGGCATTTGATGCAGCAAGTTAATGAAATGAGAGTACCGTTAAGTCTTTGTTTTGCTGATTTTGAAAAGGCTTTTGATAGTGTTTCGAGAGAGACTATGGGGAAGATCATGAGACATTATGGAATACCAGAGGAGTTTGTGAGGGTCATTATGAACATGCATGAGGACACATTTTGTAAAGTGATGGTTGATGGTTGTCTGAGTGATTCGTTTGAAGTCAAGTCCGGAGTAATTCAAGGTGGTGTTCTATCGCCTTTACTATTTATATTGGTCATTGATTACATTATGAAACGCGTTGGAACAGAAACCGGTGCAGGTATACTTGGGGAGAGAACAGGAAACTTTTGGATTTAGATTATGCAGATGATATAGTTTTGATTTGTGATGGGCCAGAAGAGATGCAGAGAGTGTTGGACTGTTTGGTGAGTGAAGGTTGCAAGGTGGGTTTGGTTAATAATTGTGGAAAAACTGAAATAATCAATATGAATATGGAAAATGCGCAGGAATGTGTAATTGGAGGTATGGTTGTAAAGCAAGTTGATAGGTTTAAATATTTAGGTACTTATTTAGCCAAGGATGGTTCTTTGAACTTTGAATTCGAGGAAAGGTTAAAGAAGGCTAATCAGGCAATGGGAATGCTTAAAAATATTTGGAATAATAACAATTTCTCTGTGCATACAAAAATCAAACTTTATAAGGTAATGGTTAGGAGTATCTTAATTTATGGACACGAGTCTTGGTACAGCACAGTGACTATGGAAAATAAATTCTTGGTGTTTGAAAATAAAGCACTTAGAAGAATATTAGGAGTTAATGGTGGGAAAGGATACCAAATAGTAGAATTAGAGAAATAACGGGAGTGCAGCCGATCGATGAATATGCTAGATTCTCACGATGGAAGTGGCTAGGACATGTGTATAGGAGACAGGGAATAGTACGAGGTACACCAGGGTGGGTGGCACTTGGTAGGAGAGGTAGAGGAAGGCCAAAAGAGACGTGGGTGAGGACAATGAGACGGGAAGCTGGAGATGAGTGTTGGGGAGATCTTGAGGAGTTAGCACAAGATAGGATGTGGTGGTGTGAGTTCATCGAGGCCCTATGCATCCCCGAGGGTGCCACAGGAAATGATTGATTGATTGATTGACTATACATACTCCTTCTTTTGCCCTCTCATGCCCACCTACTCCTGCACATATACCCCATCCATACAACCATTCTCTCACACTCTCACCTCCCCATTTCGTTTCAGTTATTCCGCATACATCAACTTTCGCACCCTCAAGCACCTGGACAATCTCTCTCTCTTTCACCTCATCATTCGCTCCCCTTACATTCCATGTTCCAATTACCATGTCCTTTGTCCGGTCCTTGGTCGTCATCGTTTGGTCAGTCCTTGTCCGAGGCTTATTGTTTGTCTTTTTAGTTAGTTGTTTTCCAGGGAGGGGCACTAACCCTCCGCCAACCCTTTTAGTCGCCTTTTACGACAAGCAGGGATACTGGGGAAGTATTCTTGAAAAAAAAACCCTACCCACAAGGGGAAAGAGGGAGACAAAGAAAGAAATCGAATGGAGAAATGGCAGAGGAAAGTAGGGAAGGAGAAGGAGGAAGATAAAGGAAGGATGAAAATCGAGGAAGGAAGGAAGGAAGGAAGGCGAAGAACTGGAGAGAGGAGGAAAGATCGATTTGGACTGGGAAGGCGCAAGGGAGTTGGGAGAGAAGAGAAAGAGGGAGGGAGGAACTGGGAGAGAGAGGAGGGTACTTGAGACTGAAAACAGTGAGGTAGGGAGGCATGAAATAGCCAGAAGCAAAAAATTGAAAGAAGGAGGGGAAGGAGAGAAGGCAGAAAAAGAAGACAAAGGGAGAGAAAGAGCGGAGGAAAGGGAGCTAGAAGGAGTTGAGGAAAAAGGGAGTGATAGAAGACCTATATGGTGTCAGAGAGAGAGAGAGAGAGGAATTTAGTCAGGTGCAGGGAGGGTGATTGGGTGAATTTTGAGGTGTAGTGGGCCGAGATTACGAGTGTTGGGAGGGAGGGAGTGAACGGAGAAAAGGAGGGAAGTAAGGATGGAATGGAGAGAAAGGGAGAGAAAAAGAGTCGAAAAAGATGATGATGAGGAAGAAGAAGTAGTAGTAGTAGTGGCAGTAGTAGTAGTAGTAGTAGTAGTATAGAATGGAGAGAAGGAGAAAGAAATGCAGAAGTTCACTATTGCTGGGATTAGTAGTAGTAGTAGCAGTAGTGGTGGTGGTGGTGGTAGTAGTTGTAATAGTTGTAGTAGTCGTCGTCGTCGTCTCCTTAGGAGTAGTAGTAGTAGTAGTAGTAGTAGTAGAAGTAGTAGTAGTAGTAGTAGTAGTAGTAGTCGTGGTAGTAGTAGTAGCAGTAGTAGCAATAGTAGTAGTAGTAGCAGGTGTTGCTGTTGTTGTAGGTTCATCTGAAATGTGAACTCACCGGACTGCAGGCTTAAGCTTCCGCCCTTTTCCAGTCCATCTGCGGGATAGGGAGGGAACTGAGGGGCGTTTGTATAACCAGGGAGTCGATCTGTCCAGTTACATCGGTGCCACAGACTGAAGATGTCCCTCCCAAGTATGCAGGGAAAGGAGAGAGAGAGAGAGAGAGAGAGAGAGAGAGAGAGAGAGAGAGAGAGAGAGAACTAAGATAGCCTGAGGGACAGTGAGGGATATTGAAAGAAACTATGAGGACAGGGGAAAGTGTGACAGAAGGGAAGAGTAGGAGCTTTGGGAAAATTGCGTGAAGATGGAAAATGGGTAAAGGTGGCAAAAGAGGCTGGGAAAGATAAATAACGTTGAGGTGAGCGAATAAACCGAACTGAAGGTGAATGAATGCATCCGTGAGTGGGAAATGTGGGAATTAGATGAATAAAGCAGTGTAAAAGAAAAGCACAGTGATATCGAGAGAAACTTAAAGCGAATGAGTGAGTGAAAGTTAAAGAGTGTTTGTGGTTAGCGTGTCAGGGGTAGTGAATGGGATCAGAGTGAGGACGGTCCATATATTACTAGGTGGACCAGGGCCAAGAGAGAGATGGTCCACAAGGAGGACACCCTTCCATACTCTCTCCCTCAATCCCTGTTCTTCCCTCTCACCTCTCTCTCTCTCTCTCTCTCTCATCTACCTGATTTTTTTTTTTTCCTGCCATCCCTCTCTCGCTCGGTCATTTTTTCCCCTCTTATAATGCTATAGGCTTTAACTTCCTCCTTCCTTTTTTCCCCTACCTCACTCTCTCTCCACCACCATTTTCTCTCGGTTTCTCGCGTCTTGATTCTCTTCCACATTCGATCCTTTAATCTATTCCTCCTTCCATATCTCCCTCCTTTCCGTCAGCTCTCCCATTCACTGCTCATCTTTGATTCCCTTTCTTCCTCTTCATTTCTTTTTCCCGTTCACTGTACCTCTTTGACTCCCTCTATCTCTCCCGCCTTGTTTATTTCTCGTTTGGCACGGTAGGCTACGTTATTCTGTCTTAAAACACTACAGATGACACAGAGGTGAATCAACGTCGATATCATAAGCCGTATTTAAAATTAAGTTGGTAGTCTAAGCTCACACTGTCAACAAACATCCTGTCGATGGATTATTATTATTATTATTATTATTATTATTTTGTATATGTGCATAATTTTAGAAGCGAGTTTTCTGATCCCTTTAGCGGGCAGCTAGCCAGTACTGGATACCTAAACACGTGTTTCCCCGCAAGCATGACGACATTCTATGATGACGTATGTGGCATGATTTGACTCCAACCAATAGTAGCACTCCTCAGCTCTCTATGTAGCCAATCACAACTCGCTAGCCCCCGCCAGAGCGGAGCTGTGGTGCAGAAACCAAGGCAGTGTACGCTTAGCAGCCATAATAGAAAGTTGGACTTGAAGTTACTCCCGGTTTCACTTCCCCCACACCGTTATTTATGGAGGTAAGTTCATGAGAGTTTAGCATAACATAGCCAAATAAATGTGCTTCATTGTGATATATGTGAGAAATGTGTGGTGCATAGGGAAATAGGTGAAAATGATTGCAACACGAACTGTGTATCCTGACCTGGATAGGTGCCAGGCCTAAGAGAAACCATGTCAGTCCAGTACTGGCTTTTTCACCCGGGCTGCGGGGAACCATAGTCATCCAGTATTGGATATGTTGCCTGCTAGGGAAGTATACTGAACTGTATGATGAATTAGTGATGGTGATTTGCAGGTATAACACAATGTTTGTGTTCCAATGCTATGATGAATATGTGCATTTTTCATCACGAATCTGCAATAGTGAATATGGTGATAGGAATGGTGCATACAACTATGATGGTGATATGTGATGACCATAAATAAATTCTTGAACTTTATGATGAATTAGTGATGCTGATATGCAGGTATAATACAATGTTCGTGTTCCAATACTAAGAAGAATGTTATGAATTTTAGCGTATTTTTTCATCACGAATGTAGTGAATACAGTGATAGGAAAAGTGCATACAGTTACGATGGTGAAATATGATGACCATAAATAAATTCTTGAACTTTATGATGAATTAGTGATGGTGTTTTATAGGGATAATATAATGTTTGTGTTGCAATACAACGATGAATATAATGAGTTTTAGTGCATTTTTTTTTATCACGAATCTGCAATAGTGAATATAGTGATAGGAAGGATGCATTCAATAATGATGGCGAAATGTGATGATGACCATAAATAAATTCTTTTTCAGATTTCTTCTGCCAGGTTTTACAATCAGAGGACCATTAGGCCTCAGTGGGTTGCTCCTCAGACCAGTGCTGACAGTGATTTTGAGCTGTATGATGACACCATTTATGATGATGATGACCTTGACCCAGACTTCGTCCTCAACATTCCTGATGATGAGCTCACACCTGTGGCTTCAGGTTAGTACAGCAAGTGTTGTGTTCTTTATTTAAAAGCAGTTGTTAAGGGGCCTAGTGTTTTAATTACCCCTTAAATTGTTAAAGGGATTGGCTATTTAAATTATAAATGACTCTACCTTACCTTTATAATTGTCTTGTGCTTATTTTCTTTACCTAATTTACCTACAGTAACCTTACTTTTTGCCTTCCTTTACTATATTTACCTTCTCTCTGCTTACCTTCCTTATGTTTTTATTTAACTGTCTTTACTTACCATATTATTCTTACCTTCCATTTACTTACTTTTCTATACTTACTTTGTCATCTCCCTACAGGCTCTGTGACCCGGGTGTGGCCTCATGACATGCCAGACGACACTGAAGATGAAGAGGACAGTGAGAATCAAGAACCCCGGGCTCACAGGAGGGCCAGGATCAGCAAGCAACTTGACCCTGAGCGCTCTTGGAAAAAGGAGGACATCACCTACCCACCTTTGCCAGAGTACAGCCACCCAGTGCCTGAATGCCTCCGCTTACCATTTGAGTACTTTCAGGACACGTTCACCGTTACCCTGCTGGAGGATATAGTGTACCAGACGAACCTTTATGCCCGACAGAGGGATGTCAGCACAACGTTCGCCATTGACAAACACGAGCTCCTGGCGTTTATAGGGATCATCATTTATATGGGCATAATCCACCTGCCTAGCAGCGAGGACTATTGGGGTGTGATGACCAGAATTCCACAGGTTGCTGATGTGATGTCCTCCAAACGTTTCCGGCTGATAAGGTCCCTCTTGCACTTCAATAACAACGAGCACGTGCGGTCTTCAACAGACAGGTTCTACAAGATCTGGCCCATCTTCTCTATTGCCAGCCAATTCCTGAAGGTCAAGGCTACCCCAACACAGTTTGGGGATGAAGTGATTTTGGCATACAAGGGGATGAGAGCTGGGAACTTGCGTCAGTACATTCAGACGAAGCCTGACAAGTGGGGATATGAGCTGTTCTGCCGGGCAAGTATTGACGGCTTCATTCATGATATTCTGATGTATCAATGGGAGACAACCTACAGCAGCCACCCAGTATAACTGTCCACAGAGGAGTCAGAGATGAGAGTGAGCAGCAAGACAGTGATTGTCCTGGTCAAGACCCTGAAGAACCCCAGACGTATGGCTATTTATGCTGATAACTACTTCACAAGTATCAGCCTAGTGGAGTACCTAAAGAATCATTATTGTTGCCGATATGTTGGCACAGCAAGGCCCAACAGGATTGGAAATGCATCCCTGATGTCAACCAAGGATATGGAGAAGAAAAATGTGCCAAGAGGGGATTATGACTACTACTCCACCGATGGCATTCTTGCCCTGCGATGGAAAGACAAGTGTGTCACTGTCCTCTCTTCAGATGTAGGGTGCCAACCAGTCAAGAGTATTATGAGGTATGACAGGCACAGCAAGAAAAAGGTCAGTGTCCCATGTCCCAGTGTGATCAAACAATACAATGGAAAGATGGGGGGCATCGACAAGTCTGACATGCTTACACACCTGTACAAGACACCTATGAGGGTCAGGAGGTGGTATATGAAGCTATTTGGATATGCCCTGGACCTCTGCATCTCCAATTCCTGGGTTCTTTACAAGAGAGACTGCAAGGCTCTTCAAGAGAAACCTGTGCCACTAAAGAACTTTAGGCTAGACATCAGCTGCTTTGCCAGGTGTCAGAAGTCCATGGTGCCAAGGGTTACAAGGCTGTCAACAGAGAGTGAGCCAATGTCAGTGCCACACAGGGGTCAGCGCTCACCACTGCCATCTGTAGACAAGAGGTATGATCCAACACAGTTCCACTTGCCCACCTTTGTGTCCAGACGGCATACCTGCAAGCACTGCTCAAAGAAGGGCGACATCCACAGGACAAAGTGGATGTGCACTACTTGCCGAGTTGCTCTATGCTTGTCAGATGCTCGTAACTGCTTCCAGCCCTTCCACATACCACCTGCTCCAGACAGACCATCATCCAGGGAGTCTTCCAAGTCCAGGTATTCTCAACATACCTCATGAAGACGTCCTGCATCTCTACCTCTGTGCCTTCAAAGGATGGCTTTTATTTATTTATTTTTTTTTGGTTAATAAAAACTGCGTTTTTTCCCTTTGAGTTTTATTTCAAAATAAATTATAAACATTTGATAAGATCAATGTCACTGGTGGCCATAATGAACAAATTTGAAAGATAGAATTATGAAATTTTTTACGACCAGTAGCAGGCAAAATACCCAGATCGGGATTTATATGGTTCCTAATAGAACGGGCAAAATAGCCGGAATGGGATAACTAGGGTTACTCTTAAATTGGGCAGGTAGCCAGAATAGGACACTTCATTGTCGCAACTTTGCAACTGAACAGTGCACCAAATAAAACAATTTTCAAAAGTAAAATGTCTTAGAAATTAGATATACTTTAACATACTAAGAAAGATTTTTGGTATCTCCATTATTTCTGAGTGCCTTTTAACCCACCCTGTCTTGTCGACGTATGGGTACATTGCAACGATTTGCATTTGCCAGTCCCGGTGACGTACCAGTACATTGTGCAATTGCAATGTGCATAGTTTCGACAATTTTCAAATTTTGCGCTTGATTTGTGGTACGTATCCTCGCATGACCTTCCCCTACCTGCCACCAGGCGGGGACACTCGGCGACCCTGCGCGACCCGTGCTAACCTGCCACTCATCCACTCACCTGGTAGCAACGGTCCTGCCCAGACATGGCTAAGAGAGGTCTCTCAGAGGGCGAAATGCAAGCCGCCCTGGACGCCTTTACAGGCGACAGTGATTCCCCACTGGACGACGAGGTTGTGGATAAAGATTATGTGCAGCCAGAGGAGGAAGAAACCACCAGCAGTGATGAAGAAGTCCCGTCTCCCAGGAAGCGGCAGTACGTGACTAACCATGCTGCTAGAGAGGGGCAGCCGGCCAAGAAACCACGTGGAACATCCTATGCCTATCCCCAACGTGATTTGGAACCAGATTTCGATGACGAGGACGAGGACGGAGTCGTGGGACGTGCTGCCATGTGGTATGGACGTGAGGTAATCACTCATCATGGCCCAGAGCGCACACCACGTCGGACGAGCAGGTATGGGTCTAGTATTCTGTTTGGGGAGTTAGGAAGTGCCGTGGAGGGAGTGGGGAGTGAAAGGGAAAGTGCAGGGAGGATTAGGGACAGTGAGAGTGACGTGAGTCATTGCTCTCCCTAGGTAGTGTGAGGCGGCATAGTGTATCACGTGGGCCAGTGCGGGTGCGTTCAGTATCACGTGGGGTTGTGATGGAGGGGGAAGGTGGAGAGGAACCACTCCCAAGCATGTCTTATGCTCCCCAATATCCCCTAACACGTGGTCGAGCTAGGGTGCGTGAGAAAGCACGTGGTGTTGTCATGGAGGGGGAAGGTGGGGAGGAACCACTCCCCAGCACGTCTTATGCTCCCAAATATTCCACTACTTCATCCCCACAGCCCCCTAATGTTCCTCAAGGCCGTAAGGGTAAGGGAAAGGGAAAGGGTAAAGGCAGAGGGAAGAGGAGTGACAGTGGGGAAGCCCTCTGCACTCCGTCTCCCCCACCTCCCCCACCAGGATCTCCTCCCCACCCAGACGAAGGCGGTGATGGGGATGATGGGGACGAGGGATTTGTGGGATGGAATTGGGAGGATGGGAGTGATTTTTCTCCCCTCATTCACACCTTCACTGAACAGGGGCGCTCTGGCTGCATTGCTCCCGAATTCACTGTAATTCCACCAGGTTGGATTTTTTCCACCTGTTTTTTAGTGAGGCATTCGTGGAGCAGATTGTATACCAAACCAACCTTTTTGCAAGCACCCAGCGCCTTGAGAGTGAAAGATTGGGAACAAGGAGTAGGCATTCTATCATATATGATTACCCTGTCTCCCTTTCAGAAATGTTCCTATTTTTTGCCCTGGGTTTTTGATGGTTATTATACGAAAGAACAGAATTCCTGCTTACTGGACAAGGGACCCTGTTATGTTTACCCCAATATTTGGGCAAGTGATGAGCCGTAATCAGTTTCAACAAATTCTAAGTCGCCTCCATTTCTATAATGCTCATTATCCTGCAAATGCGAACGACACTGATAAAATGAGGCGAATTAGGTTGGTGTTTGATCACCTGAGGCAAACCTTTCGTTCGTCATTCTATCCCTAAAGAGACCTCGTCATAGACGAGAGTCTCGTGTTGTGGAGAGGTAATATTTCATTTAGGCAGTATATACCCAGCAAAAGGCACCGTTTTGGGTTCAAGATCTTTGTTATGTGTGACTGTAGGACTGGATACTGTACACCGGTGCACAGACAGACATAATAGAAGATCGAAGTATTGGACAGTCGGGAGCAGTGGTAAAGACGATGATAGAAGACTACCTTCATCGTGGTCACGTCCTCTACCTGGACAACTGGTACACTAGCCCTCTTCTCGCTCGTTATCTTCACACGCATGAAACGGGAGTCTGTGGAACCGTGAAGGTGAACCAGCGTCACATGGCCAAGGTAGGGCGGAAACTTGCAAGGAATGAGGTTGTCTTCTTCAAAGCCAACAACATCCTTGCAACTGTGTGGAGCCACAATAGAGAAGTAAGCCTCTTGTCAACGGTTCACCGCCCCTTGATGCACCGTATTGATTCCGTAGATTACCGTAGCGAGAACAGGCGTCACATTTGGAAACCTGAGTGTGTCATGGACTATAACATAAACATGCGTCTGGTGGACCAGTCAGACTCCATGATATCGATGGTAGAGTGTGCCAGGACCACGATGAAGTGGTATAAGAAACTGTTCTTTCACTTCCTAGACATCACTGCTCTGAATTGCCACCACCTTCACGCCATGACAACAGGAGTTCAAGAAACCTTTGAAGGGTTTGTGAGGGAGCTCACAAGAGAGATGTTTGCACGTTATGCTGTAGAAAGGCCCCAACATCGCACCCGCACTGCCCCTATTGCCCAAACTCCCCTGAGAATATCCAGCCGCCATTTCCCCACTCCTATCCCTCCCCAGCCAAACAGACCTAGGCCCCAACACAGGTGTCACGTGTGCAGTAATTCCCGGGTTAGACTCACGACACAGAGGAAGGACACCCGCTATGAGTGCGTTGAGTGTGACGTGGGTCTCTGTATTCACCCATGTTTCAGCGAATATCACACGTTGATGCAATTCTGATATGGTGTGAATGCGACAGGACGCTGAAACTATGAAGTAAATGCGACGAACAGACGCTCAGTGAAAATATCAGTCATGTTGATCTCCAAATATTAGTATAAAGTGCATACGGGTATAACATAAGTGCAAAAATTGTATGTAAGTGTATAAATATGCTGTAAGTGGAAACATACATAGCGAGGGTTTTATGATGCGATATTCTGTCGCTTAGTGCAATAAATACTGCCCATAATTATGTAATTATTATTATTGGAAATGCTTACGGGTATAATATATGTTCAAATTATGGTAAGTGCTGAAATATATTCTAAG
The DNA here is from genome assembly GCF_032717465.1 of Coenobita brevimanus. Classification (NCBI taxonomy): domain Eukaryota; kingdom Metazoa; phylum Arthropoda; class Malacostraca; order Decapoda; family Coenobitidae; genus Coenobita; species Coenobita brevimanus. The sequence goes on from NC_136956.1 coordinate 18,433,012, forward strand.
TCAAATATTCATAGCGTGTGTATAGAGATGCGATATCCTGACGCTCAGTTGAATGAATAAGGCACGTAATAATGAAAATAGAAGTCAACAAGTGGGAAAGTGTGTAATATATGTGAAGAATTAGTAAATAAGTGTTTGAGTATTATATTGGTCGAAACATTCATTGCGAGGGGATTTTCATGCGATATTCTGACGCTCACTTGAATAAATAATGCCAGTAAGCATGTACAGTGCAGTATAGGGGTGTAAACGTGTGTAATGTAAGTGGGAAAGTATAATTGGAGTGAATAAATAATGTAGAAGATGAAACACGAATGTTTGAGATTGTGGTTGCTATGTGAATATGCGCTAGCATATCGCTAAATGCCCTCGTAATGAATGTAAATAATTGAAAACATTTACAGTGGTGGAGGAAAGGTTCTATGTAAAGGGAAAAATAATAGGAAAGTGATAAAACAATTGGGTATGTTGAAATACGAGTCATAGCGAGTGCCTTACTAAGCTGATGTGCGCTAAACTTATGCTGCATGTCATCATAATGAATGAAAACATCTGAAAACACTTACAAACAGTAGAAATTGGTAAAATGTCATTGAAACAGAAGTATGTAAGTAGAAAAAATGATATGTTGACTGATACAAGAAACTTAGCATATAGGATGTTACGACTCGGACCTAACTCGCTATGCTCGCGTGATGGTACGATGCTTATTTTTCATCTGTATGTGTCTGAAATCAATTATATTGCTACTGTTATTGTTTATTAGTTCAAATTCAATGAATATAGAGGTGTTGTGTGTTGTTTCTCCCAGTATTCCTTACCATAGAAAACGTGAGCGTCTGACACGTCAATAAAAGAATATGATACCTGGCGCGGGGGACCTCACCTGTTCCGACCACTTATAGACCACAGTAAGCCCTTTCTTGGTGATTTTCCTTCGTTTCTCAACCTAAGCGGAAGTTTGAGCCAAAAAAAAAAATTTCCAAAAAGGCTCGGGACTGGGGGATGTCGGAGGTGCGGAAAATCTTGGGCCGTGACGTGTTAAAGGTGGTTCGTGCTCCAGTCAAAGATAACGCTCTCTCTCTCTCTCTCTCTCTCTCTCTCTCTCTCTCCTCTCTCTCTCCTCTCTCTCTCTCTTGCTAATTTACCTGACCTGTTAAATATCGACCTAAGAGAATTTTCTATCGTTGTCGCATTAATTATATATATATATATATATATATATATATATATATATATATATATATATATCCCCCCTGGGGAAGGGGGGATAGAATACTTCCCCAGTGTTCCCTGCTTGTCGTAAGAGGCGACTAAAAGGGACACTTTTATCAACATTCTTTTTGCTCTCTTTCCCTTGTACCTTGTCTGTCCAAACCCTCTGCATTTTACTTTCATTTAGTTAATTTCCTCTCTCCACTGTCTGGTTCCTGCGAGTCACTGGCATTGGGTCCAGGGTAAAATATTTTACTGCCTAAGAAATCTTTATGAACTCTGAGGACGAAGCAATGGCCCTCAGTTCCATGCAGCCCTTAAGTGGGCAGGGGGTGCTAAGAATCCCACGGTGTAAAAATAAGTTCATACATCCAAAAAGAACCTTAAGAATAGGAAACTGGAATGTTCGAACTCTCAGTCAGGCTGGTAAAATGGAAGAACTTATTTCAGTGTTCAAGGAATACAAGATGGATATTTGTGCTCTTACAGAAACGAGGTTGCTTGGAGTTGATAAAATGAATTTGGAAGATGGTATTACTATGTTGGTTTCTGGTAGGAGTGATGGAAATCATTACCAAGGAGTAAGCTTACTGCTGAGTAGAGATGCTTGTAAGGCAGTATGTGAGTTTGAATCAATTAATGAGCGCTTGCTTTATGCTCGTTTAAAATCTGACCATGGTAATATCAGTATGGTTGTAGGGTACGCTCCGACAAATGAGGCTGCTGATGAAAGGAAGGAAGACTTTTATGAGAAGCTGCAGGATGTAGTGAATAGAGTGGCAAGACATGATGTGTTAGTTTGCATTGGTGATTTTAATGCGATTGTTGGCAGTAGTAGGGATGGCTTTGAAGAGTGTATGGGTAAGGAGGGTGTTGGTATAAGAAACGAAAATGGGGTGCGACTTGGAAGCTTTTGTTTGGCAAATGACCTTATAATTGGTGGAACTATCTTTGAGCATAGAAAAATACATAAGACTATTTGGATTTCACCGTGTGGTAAATATTGTAACCAGATTTACCACATTGCAATTAGCAGAAGGCATAGGAGTTATTTGCAAGATGTTTGCGTAAGGAAGGGGACAGATATAGGTAGTGATCAACTTGTTGTGTCAAAGATTAAAATAAAACTTAAGAGAAACGTTAATGGTAATTGTACAGGAGGTAATAATTACGATTTTGATGAGCTGAGAAGTGATGAGAGCACGAGGGAAAAGTTTTGGTGGGAATGTAGAAACAAGTTTCTAGTCCTGCAGACTTTGATGGAATCTAAAGACAATGATATTAATCAAATGTGGAGAGAGGTGAAAGAAGTTTTGCATGAGAGTGCTAAGGTTACTATTAAGAAAAAGGGAAAAGCGAGAAGGAAAAAGTGGATGTCAGATGAAACATGGAATGCAATTCAGAAAGGAAAGAGGCTAAGTTAAGAAGTGAAGAACAACATGTTGATGGCCAGGTAGTTGAAGTACTTAGAGCAAAGTACTGGAGTTTACATTCTGAAGTAAAAAGACTCGTTAGACGTGATAAGAGGAGACTATATGATGAAAAGGCGACAAAGACAGAAATTAAGTAAAAATGACGGTCAGAGCACAAGAGCAGCGTATCAGGCCATAAAGGAGTTAACTGGGACTGAAAAGAGAAGGAAGGAAATACCTGTACGAGATAGAAATGGTAATTTGATGACTAAAGATTTGTATAAAAAAGGAAGGTGGAAAGAGCACTTTGAATCTGTTCTAAATAGACCAATCCCAGCTGAAGAGGACACTTTGCCAGCCGAAAGAGATTTGCAGATAGAAACAGGGGATATAACTTTGGAAGAGGTAGCAAAATCTATAAAGGAGTTAAAGAATTTTAAGGCCCCAGGAAAGGATGGGAATATTCCCTGAAATGCTTAAGGTGGAAAATGACGAGTTGATGAATGCCCTTTGGAAACTTTTTAATGTGGCTTGGGATAATGGTGGAATTCCAGAAGAGTGGAAAAATGGAGTGATTTTAAAAATACCCAAAAAGGGAGATTTAAGTGTGTGTGGCAATTGGAGGGGGATAATTTTGACACCTGTAGTTGCAAAAGTCTTTTCCAATATCTTGTTGAACAGAATAGAGCCAGTAATTGATAAAATTTTAAGTGAAGAACAAGCGGGATTTAGAAAGGGTCGAGGTTGTAATGATCAGATTTTTATTGTAAGGTATCTAATGCAACAAGCTAATGAGACGAAAATGCCACTTAGTATGTGTTTTGTGGATTTTGAAAAGGCGTTTGATAGTGTTTCACGTGGAGCTATGTTGAAAATTATGAGATTCTATGGTATACCAGAAAAGTTTGTAAATATTATTAGAAGCCTGCATGAAGGTACTTTTTGTAAGGTAATGGTGGGTGGTTCTTTGAGTGATCCATTTCAAGTTAGGTCAGGAGTGATTCAAGGAGGAGTTCTTTCCCCATTGTTGTTTGTTTTGGTTATGGATTATGTTATGAAAAAGGTTGTAAGGAGAACAGGTGCAGGAATTAACTGGAAAGAAAATAAGAAGCTGATGAATTTGGTCTATGCTGATGATATTGTACTGATTTGCGGAAGTATTTACGAGATGCAGAGGGTGCTTGATTGTCTGGTGGAGGAAGGAGAAAAAGTGGGATTAGTAATAAATTGTGGAAAGACTGAAATTATTAATATGAACGTGGAGAACCAAATCGATTGTGTAATTGGGAATAATGTGGTGAAGAATGTAGAAAACTTTAAATATCTGGGAACGATTGTATCATCTAATGGATCATTAAACAATGAAATTGAGGAGAGGATTAAACAGGCTTGGCGAGCTTTTGGAATGTTGAAATCTGTTTGGAAAAATAATATGCTTTCGGTACATACTAAAGTGAATATTTACAAGTCCATGGTTAGACCAATTTTAATTTACTGGCATGAGTCATGGTACAGTACAATTGCAACAGATCAGAAAGTATTAGGATTTGAGAATAAAATACTGAGAAGGATTCTTGGGGTAAAGTGGCAAGACAGAGTTACAAATGCAAGAGTAAGGGATATTAGAGTGGAACCAGTTCATGAATATGAGAGACTGTCTCGCTGGAAGTGGCTGGGGCACATATACAGAAAAGAAGGTTGTTTAATACAGGATGTGCCAGAGTGGACTGCTAGAGGAAGAAGAGGTAGAGGTAGGCCGCGGGAAACCTGGTTGAGGACAATGAAAAAAGAAGCAGGAGAGGAGTGTTGGTGGGACCTGAAGGAGATGGCAAGAGACAAATATTGGTGGAGAGAGTTCATTGAGGCCCTATGCGTCCCGTGGGGTGCCACAGGAAATGATATATATATATATATATATATATATATATATATATATATATATATATATATATATATATATATATATATATATATATATATATATATATATAATTATATATATATATATATATATATATATATATATATATATATATATATATATATATATATATATATATATATATATATATATATATATATATATATATATATATATATATATATATATATATATATATATATATATATATATATATATATATATATATATATATATATATATATATATTTTATATATATATATATATATATATATATATATATATATATATATATATATATATATATATATATTTATATATATATATATATATATATATATATATATATATATATATATATATATATATATATATATATATATATATATATATATATATATATATATATATATATATATATATATATATATATATATATATATATATATATATATATATATTATATATATATATATATATATATATATATATATATATATATATATATATATGCTAGTAGTAAAATGAAGGAATGATAAACCTGATGCAGCTTACTGTTATACATGACATTGTGCATTATACCCACATTTCATTTAGCCATAATTTGCCCACATTTCATTTAGCCATAATTTGAAAGCCAATTACTAATTAAACAGAACAGCAATTAGCTGCAGCCTGTAAATGAATCCCGTGGCAAATTATCACTTGAGCTAATTTATTGTCCACTGTGATCAGAGTCCTGAAAACACTAGTGCCAAATATACAGCACTCTTGGGTGACTGATATAAAAGTTTATAATTTCAGAAAAGCCCTATTCTCACAGTCGTGCTTTATAATCAGAGAGAACCCCTATCTTCACAGACTTCCTCACTGATTTGCAGGTTAATTCACTGCCTGAGCTTGCACACGTTCAACACTTGGAGATATCTTCTAGATCTTGACATGGCCATGTCAGATAATTTTGTATATTATTATTTTTTTTACAGAAGATGAACAGAAGAAGGGAAAACAAATTATTTTAAAAAGTAATCTATACACTAGATGACATGTCCTATATTCATTAAAAAAAAAAAAATCTGTAATAGTTGAACATGAAGTGCTGTAGGTTACTGTACGAGAAGAATTTAGTTCAGTGCTTGTGATCATTATATAGTCACCTGAAGTTCAACGAAGCCAATATGTAAACGAATTGCAAGAAGATGCATAAAGTGAGGGCTGATAAAAAAAAGAAAAAGAAATTGTAGGTGCTGGTTATTTGCATCTCACTGATTATACGTTTGATACCAATGATTCAAAACAATTATTCACGGGAAGTCTTAACACATCTGTCAAGCTATGAGTTCCAGCACTCAACAGACGACCTGAAAAAAGAAGCACTTGTCTGGTGGAACCTCGATGTTCAATTATTTCAATTAGCCCCCCCCCCAAAAAAAAAATAATAATAATAATAATAGAACACACATTGTATTGCCACAAACATTTAAACTAGTAAAAAATAGTTTCTTTCGAATAGCCAACCTACAACCAAATGAAAAAAGAAACACTTGTCTGGTGGAACCTCGACGTTAAATTATTTCAATTAGCACCCCCCCCTAAAAAAAAAGAACACACATTGTACTGCCACAAGCATTTAAACTAATAAAAATAGTTTCTTTCGAATAGCAAACCTACAAACAAATTAATAGATAGATAAATAAAGACAGTAAGAAATCCTTCCCATGCATACTCTCATTATAAATTTAAGAAAATCCCACGAATTTCAGAGTTACATCAATAATAATCCTGTTAAGAAACCGACAATAGATTCATTAGCCACAGAAATACGGACGAACTTAGGTGGGCCATTCACATTTATTTCGTATATGTTTATATTAACAATTATCAATACAATTAATATAGCTCACTTTTTTTCCCTTACAAAAAATACAACATACTCATACTCAGAGTAATGCTAGTAAGTGAGAAGAGGTTTAGCTTGCAGTCATTAACCATAAGGAGAAAAAGACACTCTTAGTTACCCTATCTTTTCAAGTATTACCAAAAGTAAAGAATTGAATTTCAAAGCATGCAGTTAATGTTTTCAACATAGCTTGAAGGATCAGTAAGGTGTCAGAGAAAACTGTGACAGTCAGAACGGGTGTCAAAATCACAAGCAGGAATTTACCATCCAATCAGGTACTATTCGAGATTTCTAGGCTAATGAAAATTATTATCAGAGACAAATCTGTCATACACTTAATACAACTACTGGTATCAAAGATTCATAAAATGGTTTTTACCCTCATTCATGTCACCAAGTTTTGCCTCAATCGGATTATAACAGTTTTAACTTAATTTTTTCAGATACAGACACTCGCAGGTTAAGTTTTGACATTACACTGTGACTTCGACCTTGGACTCCCTTAGTTCTTGCCTTACCTTTGACCCTTCAACCAAGTTTGGACTAAACTGGATCAAAACAGATTTAATGTGACTTTGATCTTTAATCCATTGTTCTAAAAACTAGCAGATCAGTATCATTGTTGACTCAACCCATACAGTCTTCATCAAAATCGGATGAAAAGTATGAGAAAATGAGGACATTAAATTTGGTCCTTGAGTCACACACAGATTCATACATACATACAGTATACTGTACACCATATTCAGCCAGTGAGAGAGTACCATGATGACGAACCTGTAAAACTGGGAAAAAAGAATATGGAGAAGCCAGAGGGACAAAACTTATTATCGTGAGAAATATATATACCACAAGAGGTAGCTTTGCAAGAGCCAAATACTTGATGGCAATTAAGCCAAGTACACAGAATCTTCATAGGACTTTATAATATAGCAGGAAAAAAATACCTTACTGGACCACATTCCATTATAGTAAAGGCATGGCTCATGAAACTGTTGGCAAACGTTTCTGTTCACATGAAACCAATATTTTCCTCTTCAAAAGAACTGTAAACATATAGAGCAAATTATTTCCCCGTATGATATACTGTGATACTGTATTAACACTTAAAATTATCTTGTATAAGTATTTGGCTTCTAATTCCCAGGTAAACATGTTCACAGTTCACATCTTAGTAATACATTTCTGATTTAAAATTGTTTCCTACAGTGCATGTGAGTACAAAGGAGTACAAAAAGTACAAAGGAAAGCGAACAGCAACAACCCTGTTCATTAGGATGCTTGTGAGAACTGAATCTGAAAAATATGTGTATCGGAACCCAGCATATGATGAACCTACTTGGGGAAAATAAATCACGTGGATTATTTCTTGCATATTGTCAAACATTTCGAGGTTGCACAAAGACCGCAAAGTTTTTCTCCTTTGCTTACATCAGCTTCACACGTTGGAGCAGTGAATGTGGTCTATTTGGGTGAAAATACAAGTCAAATTACAGTCTAATGGTTAAACAATACAATTTATACAATTTAGAAGCAATACTTTCAACAAAAAGAAACTGTAAGCTGTTTATAAAATCAGGTGTCTTCGTCGCCCAAAAAGACAGATTACCTCTCAACACGGCAATTTGGAGCATTTTTTTCTAACAGTGCCTTGATGTTGTTGCTACAGTAGGGTACTGTCACATGTTTTTATTCCGTTATTTGTGAGTTAACGACTTCCACTGGTTCATATTTTTCATGTTCTCAGGTGATGAATACTAGTGATGGCATCTAGAACTAGACAAGAAAAAAACAGTATTACTTGTAGGGTCATCCATTGCCACTCCTCCAGGGCAAAAATTACCTTCGAGGGGTTGTTTTGAAGTATTTATTCCATCTGCACAAGGAAGAGAAAAAAATACCTGGTTGAGGGTGAGTGTGCAACATCTGAAACAGGCTTGGAGTATTGTACTTGTAATTTAACTGAAATGTAATTAATTACACATTCCTGGGTAATTGTAATTGTAATTTATTATTTTTATGTATCAGTAATTGTAATTCTAATTGTAACTGAGCTTTAACCCGCCGCGTGCCAGTGCCATTTTAAAACGGTCTGACATAATTCTGCAGCTAGTGACAGTGCCATTTTAAAATGGTTTAAAATAAAAAAAATCACTGTGGCCACATTTGTAAAGATTCGAGAGTAAAAATTGGCAGACATGTATGGTAACTGTTCCTCTACCATCTCCCGGGCTGTCAAGGCCATACACTCGCTCATTCCCGCCCCCTAACACTTGCTCTGCCTCACTCTGCCTGTGTGCCTCACCCAATGTTGTATATGGTGAAGGCATTTTGTAAATATTTTCACGTGTGTAAGTTGTAAATATTTTCTTGAAAGTGTAAGGACTATATAGTGAAGTCAAGTTGTAAATACCTTCTTGTAAGTGCCAGGACTGTATATAATGAAGTCAGGTTGTACCTATCTTCAAGTAAGTGTAAGATAATGCATTCACAGTGAGAAAGACACGCAAATTGTGATAGATGTTGAAGTAATAAGTAATCAGAAAAGTGTACTAAACATTGCTATATCTTCCCAGCATATAAATACCTGAGTTTACCTTACCTAGAAAACGGCTTTCTCTCACCTACATGGTGTGTGTGAGAGAGAGGGTATACCTGTATACGAGTATGCAGGACTCAATAAAACCCATTTCCGAGCTTCAATGGGCATTTTAATGGTGAAATTCGTTGTTTTCACATCAAAATTTATCATTTTAGCCAAAAAAAAAAAAGGTTGAAAAATGGCCGGAGCAGAGGCGACCCATGGGATTAAAAATAGCTGGCATGTGGCAGGTTAAATTCATAAAGTATATAATTGTATTTGTAAATGTAACTAACTGTTCAGAAGCATAATAATTTAAAATATATCATAAAAATATTACTTTGAATACTGAAAACAGAGAGAGAGAGAGAGAGAGAGAGAGAGAGAGAATATTTTATAAAGGAAACATGTTACATGGGACATGACACATAAAGTACTTGTATATCTGAGATCTTTAGACTCTACTAGACTACTGTGAATACTGACTAGCGTGACTACGTCTACGTACGTGGTGGGATGGGTTTGTAAATGTAAACATTATTAAGGTACTAATAATTTTAATCGCAAATCTTCGGAGGTGCTAATTCCCTTTCACGCACGATGACTCAATGTGAGTTATAATCCTTGCAGTCTGAAGAGTAACTGATGATGCAACATGACGCAGCTTCCCTATAAATGGTCGTAGAAACTTTTCCTGTGGATGGATTTGTGTCAAATTTGGTTGAGCCAAAGCTGAGGGTGGCCACGTCTAGGAGAAATGTATAATAACACCCGGGAGCTTATCGAAGGGGCCAACAGCCTGTACTTAGCTGTGTTCTCCCGGCAGTCAGCCTCGAAGGGTGTGTGAGTGCACGACTGGTCATTTAAGCCCGCGTTTCCTACTACTGCACCATCCATATCTTATGTGAATTATAGTGATATTGTGTTATATATAGTGCAGTGTGCTTTTGAAGAAGGTTTATAAGTGTTTCTTATATATTTTCTGAGTAAGCCAGATTTGTAAATTCTTAACTGATTTTTACCGTTCCCCTGCTGTTTTACATTATACCTAAAAATGCCTCACAAGGGCTTATCTGAGAAAATGTACATGAAATACTTGTTCAGTGGAAGTGAGAGTGAAAAAAGCAGTGAAAGTGAACTGGAAAGTGAATATATTGAGGAGGAGAGAGTGAGGAGCAGGACAGCAAGGGCTAAATCTGAGCCCAAGGGAGATAAGCACAAAGCCACGGTCAAGGCCATGGTGATTAGCACAACAGAGAGTTGTAGCACCATCGCTACCACCACTCCTTTGATCATTGCCACCACTGGTGTAACTAGTCCTGTCACTACTACCATCACTCCTTGGACAATTGTCACCTCTGCCAACACTTTTGTGACAACCACCATCCCTGCCATCAATCCTATGACCCTCGACACCACTGCCATCACTGCCACCAGTCCTACCACCACTTGTGTCACACCTGCCACCACTGGAACCACTCTGACCCTCGAGACTGAGCCACATTATCGCCACCTCTCTTCCGCCCCCCCACCACACACACTGACCTCTTTCCCCCTTCAGTCACCCTACACTCTCATTACACTCCAACCTGACAGCATCTCACCACCCATCCAAGATATTTCCAAATTATCTTCCCCTGCTAAATCAGGAAAGTCACTGTCACCTTCAGACTTCATTCCCCCTGAATATAAGCCACTAGCATCAGCAGGAGCACCACTACCACAACCATCTCCACAACCATCTTCACCACAACCATCACCACCACAACCATCTTCATCACAACCATCACCACCACAACCATCTTTATCACAACCATCACCACAACCATCTCCATCACCGATGAAAGCATACAGCAGTAAATCACATAGCAAACACACACACACACACACACACACACACACACACATCACAAATACTCACACACACACACACACACACACACACATCACAAATACTCACACACACACAGGCTGTGATCGTACCTGTCTTCCTCTCTTCAACATCTCATCTCAAGTAACACTACAACACTGCTAGAGGACGTGAGTAACCAGCTTATTTGTCTAGTTTTTATACTATTGATTTTTTAAGGTATAAAATATGTGCTTATTATATATTTCTCATAGGGAAATTGTGGTGCATTTCATTGCTATTCTCTCAGTCATTATACTCGTAAAGAGTAGGTCGCATAAAAAATCTGAAGAAAGCTTGATCAAGTTGATGATTTCTTATGCATACTTTTGCAAAGCAAAGCAAGTTATGTGTGCATATAATTGGGGAAAAGTTACGAAAGACGAACATACTCAGCCTATGGGCCTGAGCGTAGGTGCTGTCACCGCGAGCAACCCATCGACACTTTCAAAATAAATTTTCTCAATAACAATATGGGTTATAACACTCTGAATTATATCATGGGCTTCCTTAACCTTTGGGCTACAAAACTGGATAGAATTTACATATATGTTTGTTACAGTGTCACTAATAACACACGAAATGTATAATAACCAAATCAGCGCATTTTAGTTGATTTTTGTATTTTATTTACTTGAAAACTTTTGGACGTATCAACTTGAAACTTTCTCATATGAAAGATCGTGAAATTCTGCTTATAGACATGTCCTTTGCAACTGCGCACCACGGGAAGAATTTTTCACGGTGATGTTGGGAAGTTATGAGAAGCTAGTTTTCACCTAAATAAGGTTTATTCTGACTTAATTTCTGTGCATTTATTCATCTGTTTTTTTTTTCTTATCTGATAGTATAAACATCAACGAAGATTAAGGGAAGCGATTTATAACAATATAACCACTTTCCGAGGGTAAATTGGGCCATAGAATTTTTTTCCTTGCTGCACGAGTGGAACCAGCCTGAGCGAAGTTTTGGTTCTGTGCGTGGAACCAAAACTTATTGAAAACTTATGGTGCGCAAGAGGGTTAACTTATAATCTCTTCATCATTTTGAAATCTATAATATTTGTGTTTTATTTACACTAAGTTATGGCTACATCAGTTTAATTTCAAATGAAACTAATTTTATATATATATATATATATATATATATATATATATATATATATAAGTTATCAGCAGTTAGCTCATTTACACCATTAGAAAAGTATATGAAATGTCTAACTGAAAATAAAATTATCTCTAATTGTTTTTGTAATTCTAAGTTGGAAATATTAAAATTAAGTGATCGTAATTCTAATTGTAACTGGAACTGTAATTGTCGTAACTGTAACTGAACTGTAGGACAAGTATCGTAATCATACTTGTTTTTGTAACTGAACCAGTGCAATGTAATTACTTCAGGCCTAATCTGAAGCCATCACTAAAATTTGGGTGAGGGAAAATCAACCGATGAAACATCTCCATGATGTCAAAAAGCACGTCAAGAAACTGCACGACGAATGGCAGTGTCTGAAAAAGGCCATTTCACAGAAATCACAGACGAATTTGGAAAACCAGGCAGCATTCAAGTCTAGCTTGAACAACCTTTTCAACATCGCTCATCAAGATGCCTTAACCCGCTGCTTCACAGAAGATTTTTACCACAGACCCCTTCTGTTTCCCCTTCCATTTATTGCCCAAGTCAAATATGACCATCTATTCCATCTTTATTTTTCCCCTCCTCTCCCCCACCCCCTCTCCTTCCCTTCTCTGCCCCCTCGTCCTTCTCCCATTTCTCCATATAAAACTCATTCGCTTACTATTACTTTTTCGTTCAATAGTCTGTCCTTATTTTTCTCGTTAGTCTTCCTTTTTCTTTGCATCTCTCTCTCTCTCTCTCTCTCTCTCTCTCTCTCTCTCACAACACACACACACACACACACACACACACACACAAGCAAGCAGTCTGATAGACCAGAGCAGTGATATTGAGGAGAAGATAAAACAGGTGAATGAAGCTGTGCAAAGCTACAGAAATGATGTGGAAACCACGTATGCTGAAATGGTGAAAGTAAAGAAAGACTTAGAAACAAGGGTGGAAGAAAAAAACATTAAAAAGGAAGTGAAAAGAATAATCCAAAACAATCCAAAGTTAGTCAGAGATTCAGTAGATATCAACAAATCTATAGTAATCACTGGTATAGAAGAGGAAGAAGTAAAAAACAAGATCTCAAGAGACAAAAAGGAGATGGCAAATGTAATGAGTCTATTGAAAGAAGTATCAGAGGAAATCTGTAGTAAAGACATAGAGGAACACAAAAGGTTAGGGAAATACGAGAAAAGCAAGTCAAGACCTCTAAAGGTAACTTTCCAGAGTGTAAACACCGTGGAGGAGATACTAAAAAATGCAAAGAATCTTATGGAAAAAGAGGAGTTCAAAAATGTATGGATAAAAAGATGCCTAACACAAGAGGAACTGGAATTACTGAAAGAGAAGAGGGAGGAAGCAAAAACAAAAAATGAGGGAAGATCAGAAGAGGAGAAGAACACATTATTTTACAAAGTAATAGGATTGCAGGAACGAAAGTGATACATAACCAGGAGGGAATAAAAAGGAGGAAGGTAGTAGAACCATGTTATCACAAGTATATAAACAAGATGATTAAGTTGATGTACTCAAATGTGGATGGAATGGTAACTAAATTATTAGAGATGAATGATTATGTCAGAGAAAATGAACCACATATAATATGCCTAACTGAAACAAAACACCAAGGATATCAAATGACATACTAAACTTAGAGGAATATAATATATGGAGAAGAGATAGGAACTTAAAAAAAGGAGGAGGAATTGTAATATTATCTAAGGAAAATAAAAAAGTCAATGAAATAAAACTAGATATACCCCCACAAGTAGAACTGATTGCAGTAGAGATCAACACATCTGAAGGGAAAGTAACTGTAGCCAATTTGTACATGCCACCCAGATCAAACACATGGGAAAGTGACGAATATGAGGACCTGGCAGAGAGTACAATTCAGAGTTTAAGAACATTACTACATAAAATGGAAGAGAAATCGGAAAGAATTATACTAACTGGAGATTTTAATACAAATATAAACTGGAATACTCTAGATATAATAAGCCAAGAGAGCTGTTGGGACCAAAAGCTCTTGGATCTCGTGCAAGAGATTTTCCTAACGCAACAAGTGAGGGAAACCACCAGAAAACCAGGACTCGATGTACCTTCAATGCTAGACCTCATATTTACTAGGCAAGAAAATGATACTGACAGTTTAATATATCACCCTCCACTCGGCAAAAGCGACCATGCAGTACTAAATTGCAATTTCAGGATAGCATATGACATAGTTAACAGCAATGAAAGTTACAAAAAGAGCCTAAATTATAAAAAGGGAAATTATCATGACCTAAAGAAGTATTTCTTAGAAGTTGTTTGGGCAAATGAGTTTAGAGGACAAGATTTAAACACTGTATATAAAAGATTCTGTGAATTTTATGAAATAGGAGTCCAGAAGTACATCCCACAGCACAAAGAAGCAAATAAGAAAATACAGAAATGGTTCAATACAGAATGTAAAAAATCAAAAGAAAGAAGGGATTTGTTGTGGAATAGATACAGAAGACACAATAGTGAAAGGGCATATAATAATTACAAACAGGCAAGAAATGATTATACAGGAATAAGCAGGGAAGCCCAAAAACAGTTTGAGGAGGATATCATAAATAAAAGTAGTGATCAACCGAAGTTATTTTACAGCTACATCAGAAGCAAAACCAAAGCAAAAGATATAATACAATCCATTACGGACGAGGGAATCACCTATACACAAGAGAAGGATATTTGTGAAGCACTAAATAAGAATTTCCAACCAGTTTTTACAGAAGAAAAAAATTTTGAGAGGGACACTGTGGAACATGCATGCCCACACATACTACCGATATACAAATATCAGAAAAAAGTAATACAGGAGGAGTTAAGTAAATTAGACAGAGGAAAAGCAAATGGTCCTGATGAAATTTCATGTTGGGTGCTACGAGAATGTGCAAAGGAGTTAAGTAAGCCATTATTTTTAATTTTCAAGAAATCCTTGAGTCAAGGTAAACTACCTGATATTTGGAAGAAAGCAAATATTGTCCCCTTATTCAAGAAAGGGAATAGACAACACCCACTGAACTACCGACCAGTATCACTGACCAGTGTTGTAAGCAAGGTATTAGAAAAGCTTATAAGAAAAGCTTGGGTAAATCATCTAGAACACAATATGATAACAGAAAGACAGTTTGGTTTCAGAAAAGGAAAATCATGTGTTACTAATCTGTTGAGCTACTATGACAGAGTAACAGACACAATACAGGAAAGAGAAGGATGGGTGGACAGTATCTATTTAGATTTCAAGAAAGTATTTGACACAGTACCACACCAAAGACTTTTATGGAAACTGTACCATCAAGGAGGAATTCGAGGCAAACTGTTTTGTTGGATGCAAGATTTTCTCATAAAAAGAGAAATGAGAACAGTACTAAGGGGAAACTACTCATCATGGAAAGCAGAGACTAGTGGAGTACCACAGGGCTCAGTGCTGGCACCAGTCATGTTTTTAGTGTATATAAATGATATAGACAGTAACACTAGAAATGAAAGCAATCTAAATATGTTTGCAGATGATGCAAAAATACAAAGAAGAATTACTAACACAGACTCTTATAAAGAACTACAAGAAGAATTAAATAAACTTCATGAATGGAGTAATTCATGGCAAATGGAATTCAATGTGGACAAGTGTCATGTAATTAAGTTTGGTAAAAGTGGAAAAAGACCTGATTGGGATTATACATTAGGAAATAAAACCCTACACACATCAGAAAGAGAGAAGGACCTAGGTGTGATTATCAATAACAGAATATCTCCGGCTGACCACATCCGTGAGAAGGTACAGAACATGTATACACTGCTTGCAAATATGAGAATAGCATTCACGTACATAAATGAAGACATGCTAAGAAGGATAATAACATCATTCATCAGACCAACCTTGGAGTATGTATCAGTAGTCTGGAGTCCTCATCTCAAAAAACACATAGACAAGATTGAAAAAGTTCAAAGGGCCGCTACAAGAGGGATACCAAGCTTAAGGGATCTAAGATACGAAGAAAGACTAAATAAACTGAATCTACCAACACTACAGGAGAAAAGGAAAAGAGGTGACATGATAATGCTATATAAATGCATATCAGGGAAGGAGGAAATAGAGATTCATGATTACTTAACATATGGGGAAGCATCAGCAAGAGGACACTGCAAAAAACTGCATAAGAAGAGAGGTGATAAAGACGTGAGGAAATTCAGTTTCCCAAACAGAGCAACTGATCAGTGGAATGCACTAACGAATGAAATAGTGTGTGCCAAAACAATTCACAAATTTTAGGATATGTACGATAAATGTGGTTTAAGACACGGGACAGTACGAGCTTTACTCATTCCTGTAAAGATACAATTAGGTAAGAACACACACACACACACACACACACACACACACACATTATGCCTCCACCCACCAATGGTGGAGGAAGCATTAGCCAACTGGTCTGTCCGTGCGTGAGTGTGTGGGAGCATGCATCCGTATCACTTTTCTGGTCATGATACCTCCAGGATGCATCAACAGATTTCCATCAAATTTTTTTTTCCAGTCATATAATATGAGGACATGACGAACTGATTAGGTCTGCTAGGTTCTGGGATCAAACCTCAAAGTCATAGGGTTCGATCTAGTTTATCACTGTGGGCACGATACCTCCTGAACCCTTCCACGGATTTCTACCAAACTTTTGTCAGTGATACAGTATGAAAGGAGAATGAACTGATTAGGTCATCAAAGTTAATTGGCCAAAGGTCTAGATCATATGGGTGTGGGTGCAATATCTCCTGAAATCTAATTGTTCTTACCTAATTGTGTCATTACAGGAATGAGTCAAGCTCGTACTGTCCCGTGTATTAAACTATTTTTATCATACATATCCTTGAATTTATGAATAGTTTTGGCACACATTACTTCATTCGTTAGTGCAGTTGGCCTATTTGGGAAACTGAATTTCCATAAGTCTTTATCACCTCTTTTATGCAGTTTTTGCAATGTCATCTTGCTGATGCTTCACCATATGATATATATTCATTTATGTCTATTTTCTCTTTCCCCGAGATGCACCTATATAGCATAATCATGTCTCCCCTTCTCCTTCTCTCCTGCAGCGTTGGTAGATTCAATCTTTCCAGTCTTTCTCCATAGCTTAGATCTCTTAAGTTTGGTACCCATATTGTAGCGGCCCTGTGTACTTTTCCAATCTTATCTATGTGCTTTTTGAGATAAGGATTCCAAACTACTGATGCATACTTCAGGTTTGGTCTGATGAATGTTAATATCTTCCTCAGCATATCTTCATTTATGTATGTGAATGCTATTCTCATATTAGCAAGCAATGTATACTGTTTCGTACCTTCTCACTGATGTGATCATCTGGAGATAGTCTATTACTGATAATTACTCCTAGGTCCTTCTCTTTTTCTGATATGTGTAGGGTTGATCTTCCTAACTTATAATCCCAATCTGGTCTTTTCTCACTTTTACAAAATATAATTACATGACACTTATCCACATTAATTTCTATTTGCCATTTATTGCTCCATTCATGAAGCTTGTTCAATTCCTCTTGCAGCTCTTTGCAAGAATCTATGTTAGTAATTTTCCTTGGTATTTTTGCATCATCCGCAAAAATATTTAGATAGCTTCCATTTCCAGTGTTACTATGTCATTTTTGTATACTAAAAACATAATTGGTGCCAGCACCAAGCCCTGTGGAACTCCATTGGTCACTTCCCTTCAAGACGAGTAATTTCCCCCATCATATTGTTTTCATTTCCCTTTTCCTGAGAAAATCCTGCATCCAACAGTGGAGAATGCCTTGAATACCTCCTTGATGGTGCAGTTTCCATAAAAGTCTTTGGTGCGGTACTCTGTCAAATGCTTTCTTAAAATCTAAATAGATACTGTCTACCCATCCTTCTCTTTTTTGTAATGTTTCTGTAACTCTATCATAATAGCTTAAAATAGTAACACATGATTTTCACCTCTTAAAACCGAACTGCCTCTCTGTTATCATATCGTATTCTTCTAGATGTTTTACCCAAATTTCCCTTATCAACTTTTTTAATAACTTACAACACTGGTCAGTGATACTGGTCGGTAGTTGAGTGGATCCTATCTATTCCCTTTCTTAAATAGGGGAACATTGTTTCCTTTCTTCCAAATGTCAGGTAGTTTACCTTGACCTAAGGATTCCTTAAATATTAAATACAATGGTCTGCTTAACTCTTCTGCACATTCATGCAACACCCAACCTGAAATTCTGTCAGGACCATTTGCTTTTCCTTTGTCCAATTTACGTAACTCCTCCTGTACTTCTTTTTCTGATATTTGCATATCTGGTAATACATGTGGTCATGCATACTCCATATCATCTCTCTAAAAATTTCTTTGTTTTGTAAAAACTGATTAAAAGTTTTTATTTAGTACTTCACAAGTATCTTTTTCTTGTGTATAGATGATCCCCTCATCCGTAATGGGCTGTATTTCATCTTTAACTTTAGTTTTACTTCGAATGTAACTGTAAAAAAGCTTAGGTTGATCACTACTTTAATTTACAATGTCCTCCTCAAACTGTCTCTGAGCCTCCCTCCTTACCCTTGTATAATCATTTCTTGCCTATTTATAGTTGTAATATGCCCTGTCACTGTTGTATCTTCTGTAGCTATTCCACAGCAAGACTCTTTTTTTCTCTTGCTTTTTTACACTCTGTATTAAACCATTTCTTTACTTTCATTTCTGTTGCTTTGTGTTGTGGGATGTAATTTTGGACTCCTGTTTCATAAAGGTCACAGAATTTTCTTTACATAATATTGAAATATTGTCCTCTAAATTCTTTTTCCCAATCTGTTTCTAAGAAATACTTCTTCAGGTTATGATAATTGCCCTTTTTGTAATTTAGACATTTTTTGTAACTCTCATTGCTGGTAACGTCATATGCAATCCAGAAGGCACAATTTAATACTACATGGTCGCTTTTGCCGAATGGGGAGTGATATATTGTCAGTTTCATTTTCTTGCTTGGTTAATACTAGATCTAGTACGGATGGATCATCAAGTCCCCCTTTTCTGGTGTTTTCCTTTACATGTTGTGTTAGGAAGAACTCCTGCACAAGATCTAAAAGCTTTTGATCCCAACTGCTTTCATGGCTTTTTACATCTAGAGTATTCCACTTTATATTTGAATTGAAGTTTCCAGTTAATTCACTTCTTTCAGATTTCTCTTCCATTCTATGTAATAATATTCTTAAACTCTGAATTGAACTCTGCCAGATCTTCATAATTTGCCTCTTTCCCAGGTGTTTGTTTTAGATTGCATGCATAAATTTGCCACAATTAAGTTCCCTTCATATGTGTTAATTTTCACCGCAATCAGTTCTACTTGTGAGGGTATATCTAGTTTTATTTCTTTGACTTGCAGATTTTTCATTGTTAAGATTATAGTTCCTCCTCCCTTTCTTAAATTTCTGTCTCCTCCAAATATGGCATTTCTCTAATTTGTGGGTATCGTTTGATATATTTGGGGTTAATTTGGTTTCAGTTAGGCAGATAATGTGTGGTTCCTTTTCTTTGATATAGTCTTCAATCTCTAATAATTTAGACACCATTCCATCTACATTTGAGTACATCAACCTAACCATATTATTTACATACTTGCCCTGACTTAAGTTTACTGCCTCCTTCATTCTCTTCCCTGTTGGTTATGTACCACATTATTACCTGCAGTCCAATTACTTTGTAAAAAAAAAAAAAATGTACTCTTCTCTTCTTCTGATCTTCCTTCATTTTTTTTTTCCCCTCCTCCTTCTTCTTTTTTAGTATTCCCAATTCCTCCTGAGTTAGGTATGGTTTTATTCATCCTTTTTAAATTCTTCTTTTTCCATGAGTTTATTTGCATTTTTTAGTATGGCCTCCACAGCGTTCACACTCTGGAATGTTACTTTCATTGGCCTTGTCTTATTTCTCTCATATCTCCCTAGTGTGTGTGTGTGTGTGTGTGTGTCGCCCGACGCATCAAACAAAATATAGAATTCAAACTCTAATCTGTGTCTTCATTCTTGTGAAGCCCGAAACGCTTGAAAAAATACCAAATTCAAGCTCTAATCTGTGTCTATCTCCCACCCAACATTTCCATACAGCGAGGTTCCTTGGCCAGACTCAAAAATAATCAGTCCAAGTCTTCTGGTCCACGCGGGATTCCTGCTTGCACTTCGTGTCATAGAGGCGGGAGAGTGTACACAAGATGCCTGCAGGATGAGGCCTAATTCGCACAACCACCACAAACTCTTTTTTGTCGTAATATGTCGGCTAATCTTTGATCAATTGTATGAAGCTATTACGAGTTGAAGCATCAATAGACTGGCATTTTTGTATGTAAAATAAAATAATTTTAATAAGCCTACTGCTCTCTTCCTCCCTTGCTTCTCTGTGCTAACTTGTAAATATTGCCGTGTAATCATTCTTCACCTCTTTATCTCTTTTTATTATATTCTTGTATTAGATGGATGCCATCACAATTTCAATCTGCATAATGGAATCAATGGCATGCAAAGGAGGGAAACAAAATGCAAAAGATAATACAGAAAGTTCAAGTAAAATGTGCGGAAGACTTGTAGGGAAAAGAGAGAGAGAGAGAGAGAGAGAGAGAGAGAGAGAGAGAGAGAGAGAGAGAGAGAGAGAGAGAGAGAGAGAGAGAGAGACAGACAGACAGACAGACAGACAGAGACAGAGACAGACAGACAGACAGAGACTAACACAAACCCCCTGCCTTTGAGAGAGAGAGAGAGAGAGAGAGAGAGAGAGAGAGAGAGAGAGAGAGAGAGAGAGAGACAGACAGAGACAGAGACAGACAGAGACAGAGACTAACACAAACCCCTGCCTTTCCAGTCCACAACTCAATAGTTTTCTTTTATTCTTTTTTGTTCACTTCTATTATATATTCAGGCAGTCAGCACACACCACTAATAGAAATTTCGCACTTTTTGTGGGGCCAGTTGCTGATGTCGTCACGCTTAAACAAATGCTTTCCACGCTTTTTGAGGTATGAAATTTTTAAAAGCACCAGAAACTGATCGAATGCATGGCGAAATAATGTAGTATGGAGAGATGTCGTGAATGAATAAGTGGAGAAAATATGCAGACTGGCCCATCATGAAGTCTGGTAAATTAGTTTCTCTGTACAAAGAATAAAGAGCGAAGAGATGTGTACAGCAGTCATAACGGTACATGTCTTCTCAGAGTAATAGAAAAAAAAAATACACAGAGTTTTATCAATGCCCTGAGGCTCTAAGGCAAAATAAATAGTTTCATTAATATTTTCATCATTAAAAAACCGATATAAATAAGGTTTGGTAATTACTTGGCTCTCTTCATTACATTTTTATCTACAGCTGCACCAATTTTTTAAATCTCATCACTAGAACAGTATTAATCGCTGTGTTCCAAACTAAAGTGCATTTTCGGAGCAGTTAATTTACTCAGATGGCCGCATTCCCCTTCAAATGCTTTAGTTGATAAGATGTATAAGGCTTGTTTGTATATATTTATATTTTGTTAAAGTACCTCCGCCAGGAAAAAGACTTAAGTCAGCAAAATCAGAAATACGTGGTCAGTTATGGAATATGGCGATATCTCTCAAACAATACAGCTGACTTGCTGATGGCCTGCTCATTGCTGCGCTGGTGAGAGAGCAGGATTTCATTCATGGTTTATGTCTCTTTAAGTTTAAATGTTGGGGAGTTTCTCTTGGAGGGTAAGGAATGACTGAGATAGACTGAAGTTTGTAGGTATCGACTTTCACTGATATCCCTTCATTAATAAAGGATATATTGAGGTTTGTATGATGTCACTGAATAGCGAAGTGCTTTGTATGACTGAAAACTAGTCGACAGAGAAACTGGCTTGTATGAAACATTGGGATTTTAACAAGGAAAGTAGTGTGTAGACCAGATATTTGCACTAAGGTATACAGTGCAGTGGCAGCATTTCGAGAGAAGGTAAGGAAGTTGTATGCTCTCTTTATCGACGGGAAGAAAGCCTGCGACAGAAAGGAGACAAAGAATGTGATGGGTGCAGAAAAAAATAATATGGAGTAATGAGACGCTGGTGAAAGTGGTTAACCTCTTTGCGCCCCGTGTCCCCAGTATGGGATGGAACTGGGTGTTTTCAAAATTTAATAAAGAAGGGAATCCCTGGGTAGGGACCTATGAGCTTTGCGACTATGAGCCGACAGGCGGAGGGCGGTGTGCCAAGCAGTCTTCCAGCAAAATCCCTCGCACAGAAGCTCTGGGAACTAAGGGATTAAGAAATTAAATGAAGGGGAAAGTGTGCAGAGCTTGTGATGGAAAATATATTAAGTGATTCATTGGATTTGAATCTTGGAGTGTGTCACAGGGTTTTTGAGAGTATGCTATATTAAAGAATATTATTCAATAATACTTAAGAACAGGACAATGAATTGCCTTGTGAAAATCAAGCAATGATTACTTTATTTCGGCTTACTTCGCCGATTCTCTAAGGACGAGAATTTATAAACTTTCTCAACAGTACACAGCAGAGATTAATTATTCACATGTGCTGTTTATTAGTACTGTTGGCCTCTGGAGAAAGTGACTCCATCCCTGACAATCAATAACTAGTGCTATTAATGATAAACAAGTTCTTGCTGATGCAATTAACTCCTAGATGGCACAACGGATTTGAGTTAATACAAAAGGACTGGCCTAAGTACCAGTTATAAATAATACAAAGCGTTTATGCAAGCTAGGAGCTGCAACTAGAATAAGCTTATGGAGAAATAAAACACGAGTTTACATTACATTAAGCTCAAGGAAAAGTACTGTTAAATGTATTGATTACAAAGAAATAAATTTACGTTACATTTCAAAATGAATTCAAAATAAGGAGATCACACTCAGTTGCTCACTCAAAAGCTAACTCTTAAACCTAGGAAAAACGAAAAGAATTACTGGTCAGAAAAGTGGACAAAGCGGATGACTGGGCGTCGTTGCTGAGGAAGGACGCTGCACACGCTGAGTCTCTCACCAAATCACGCTAGGTGGAAATTCAGGAATTTGACCCGCAATTCACTCAGTGAAGGTGCTAACATCGCGCGCAATGACGATCACTTATGAAATAGTGAAAAATGTCCTGGAAAACACTCCCGATTGGGTGAATACGTGACGGTTAAACTGAGTGATAAATACTGGGATTCCACTAGAATTCACGGTTTCCCACCAGAGTTAATGTCATGAGTTTATTCAAATATTTAATTGCACCAACTCGTGACATTATGCCCTATCAAAAATGAAATTTTTTTCTCAGGAAAAAAATTTCAATATACATACCTATAAATCCTATCTCATTCACACAAGATTCACACTGTGGTGTGTGTGTGCCATCCTGCTACAGGAGAAAGTCATAGTCGCCAGTGAGTGAAAAAAACTCGTATTTACGTTAATAGAACCAAGCTTGAGGGAAAAACTCTGTGACGACGGTGAGAAATCTTGTACTCAGGTCAAACTGAGCGAAAAGTTCGCTACATTAACATTAACAACTAATTGTTATGTAGCGTGATGTATGTAATACATGGTGTAGGTGTGACAGTTGTGGTGTAACTGTACCTACGTGTAAAATTACATAATGCAAATCAATAATAAATGATGACGAAGAGGCAGAAGAGAATAGGCGGCAGCATGCGTCAGGGACGATCAGCTGTTCTGCACGGCAATGCTGCACCTGCAAAAGGAATCAAGATGGAGCATCAAAAGTGTATTTCTCTCTCTCTGCCTAGCAATCAGTACTTATGTCATTATTAACCAGGAAACGTAGTCTTAGGATTCACACACTCTCTCAGGACCCTTATAGTTTACTGGTTAATGCTTATTAACTAGGAAACGTGCCAGTTCTTGAATTGCTCAAATCTCTTAGAATGGGCAGTTTACTAGTTAACCTAACATTATTAACCAGGAAACGTGTCAGTTCTTGAATTGCTCAAATCTCTTAGAACGGGCAGTTTACTGGTTAACCTAACTCTACACTTACGATTAATGACAGGAAGCTGAGAATCGCTACGCAGTCTCGGGCAGGTCACGTTTTAACACCCACCGTGGGTGTGAACACTCGTGTGGATATTGTGCATTCTCCGGGAATCCTCAGAGAGGCCCACAGCTCGAGACGCTCCACAAGGTAATTCATACACAGCCTTGGACTGTCTTTGCAGGGTTCTCAAACTTCCCCCTTAACTTATGGTATACATGTACATACAAGTCCTGGACGTAACGTGTCCTGTGGGACCAACGGGCAAGACGTCAGCAATTACTGGTGCACTTTTAACTGGGAACCAGGCTGGTCCTTGGATTACTCAAATCTCTGAGGACGCCTATCTTACGGAACCCAGCATACAACAGTTGCCCGTGTTAATCAGCAGTTAGCAGGCGAGACATCAGGTCTCCACCTACGTTTTCACTTCCCTTGATGTATCTCACAACAAGGTTAAACTGCTGTAAATACAGTGTCCAGCGTGTCAATCTTGCATTAGCCATCTTGGTCGTGCTGAGACTATTAAATGGCATATGATCAGTTTCCAGAGTGAATGGTGCTCCATATAAATAATGATAATATTTCTTAACACCATCAACCACGGCCAAGAGTTCCTTCTCAACAGTACTGTAATTCCTCTCGGCGGGTTTTAGCTTATGGCTGTGGTATACCACTGGGAAGATTCCACCTTCCGATTCCTGCATCAATACGGCACCTACTCCATCTTGTGAAGCATCAGTGCACAGTATGAAAGGTTTGTTGGAATCAGGCAACTGCAAGATAGGCTCCTTGCACAACATGTTCTTAAAGGTGGTAAAAGATCTCTCTTGCGCCTCTCCCCATTCAATGGTGTTTGGAGTATATTTCCGTAGCACCTCATACAACGGATGGGCAATGAGAGCAAAGTTGGGGATAAAACTCCTATAATACCCCACTAGGCCAAGGAATGCCCTAACCTGTTTCTTGGTCACGGGTCTCTGGGCTTCTCTAGCCTTCCTGATCTTGTCACCCTGACACCTGCAGTGATTGTTACCAACACTAGGTCCAAGGAACTCCACCTCACTGCGGGCAATCTTACATTTGCTAGGCTTCACAGTCATGTTGAAACTCTGGAGTCTACTGAAGACAATTTCCAAGAGTCTGAGGTGCTTCTCCAACGTGGCGGAATGAATGAGGACATCACCAATGAACATCTCTACTCCTACAGTACCATGGAGCACTTGTCTCATGGCATGATTGAATATTGCTGGGGAATTGGTAAGTCCAAATGAGAGGACTTTATACTGATACAACCCCCAAGGAGTAGCAAAGGCAGTGAACTGATGGCTCTCGGGGTGAAGGGGAATCTGGAAGAATCCCTTTGCCAAATCGAGCTTCGTGAAATATCGTGACCCTGCTAGCTTGGAGAAGATGGCAATGTGGTCACCCATCAGCTCAGCCACTTTGGTGGTTGCATTGAGCCTCCTATAGTCGCCACAAATCCTGACTCCACCATCTTTCTTGCAAGCTACCACCATTGGACTGCAGTAAGGAGATGAGGACTTTTCAATAATACCTGCAATCTCCATGTCAGCAATTTCGTTGTCTACTGTGCCCAGTAGTCGCATGGGAATCGGATATGGATTAATCTTTACGGGAGTATCGCTGGTCAACTCAATCTTGTGACAATCAACCTTTGCAAGTCTAGGTTGGTCAGAGAAGACATCAGCATACTGACAGAGCAGTGACCTTATGGCATTCTGATCACCTAATGCTAAGTCAGTGTTAAGTAAAACATCTCCGACAGTCTCTTCCTGACGGGACTGACGGTTAAGGGCTCGTCATCATGGTCATCAGCTGGGATCACCGTGGCTGCCCCGGTTTCTTCCAGTGGCTGGTCACTATCATCAGCTAATCGTAGGCCAGTCTCATCGGGGTTTGACTCATGATAAGCCTTCAACATGTTAATGTGGAACCTTTTGCGAAGATTCTTCATCTGAATTATGTAGTTGAGATGTGAAATGTGCTCTGCTACATCAAATGGACCCTTCCACTGCGCCAACAACTTGTTCTGGGCAGTGGGGAGTAACACCTGGCACTTATCGCCTGGACTAAACTTCCGAAGTTTTGCCTTCTTATCATAATAGGCTTCCTGAACTTCACACGCCTTGATCAATTCTTCCTTAGCTAACTCGCACATCGACTGGAGGCGGTCAGCTAGATCAAGGACGTAGGTGTAGGTGGTCTTGACTTCAGGGTCGGGTTCTTCATCATCCCATAACTCGCGAAGGACTTGAAGTGGTCCACGGATTGACCTTCCATACACAAGTTCAAAGGGTGAGAACTTCAAGGAGTGCTGAGGGGCTTCTCAGCAAGCAAACAGAAGAGGAGCAGTGAACCGCAGCCATTCCTTTGGCTGTTCGGCAGCTATGCACTTTAACGTCTTCTTGAGAGTCTCACTGAACCTCTCACACAGCCCGTTACACATGGGATGATAAGGCGTAGTTCACAGGCCTCAGATGGACAACAACCTGAATGCTTCGTTCATCATTGCAGATGTGAACTGCGAACCCCAGGCACTTAAGACCTCTTTGGGGATATCTACACGACAGAACACTTCGATCAATGCCTCAGCAACAGTGACGGCCTCTATATTCTTAAGGGTCATGGCTTCAGGCCACCATGTACTGAAATCAACAATAGTGAGGATATACCTTGATCCATCAGTTGCCCTAGGAGAGATTAGCCCAACAATGTCAAATGCTACTCTCTCGAATGGTTCAGAGATTACAGCCATTGGTTTCAATGGCGCAGGACGGACACGTCCCCGGTCAGTGGTACGTTGACACACATCACAGGAACGCACAAGTATTTTTATTTCCTGTCCCATTCCTGGCCAGAAAAAGTCAGCATGGATGCAGTCAGAGGTTTTCTTTTGCCCCATGTGACCTCCCATGACTGAACAGTGGCCTAATTCGAACACTGCACGGCAATACTTTGCGGAAACGACGAACTGCAGTCAAACCTCGCCCTGGGGTGTTCGTGACTCACGGTACAGCCGTCCTCGCTTGCGAAGGAACCTGGCTTGACCTCCCCGTGAATACTTGATCACTTTACCCTCTAGCTTCTTACGCACTGAGGCAAGTGTCGGGTCAGATTGTTGTTCTTGGACAACGTCTTGACTACGAATCAAATCTTGCGGCGTTGCGACGGTCAATGGGGTGACACAGTTCGGAGCCTTGGCTGTGGCTCGTCTTACTGCAACAGCCGAAGTCTGAATAGCAACATCTATGGCGCAACTGTTTTTGATGCCCGGTATGTTGCCGATAATGAGGTCAAAAAAGGGTTCTGGCATGGCCACAGCAGCTGTCAAGCCAGTGTAGAAAGGAGATGCCACCTGGATACATGCCTCAGGGAACAATCTCACTGACCCATCAATAAGTCTAACTTGGATCTGCTTACCCGTGTACTCGTCGGGCTGAACTAAACTTTGCTTGACAGAATAACCTGAGGAACCAATATCTCTCAGGACATTTACAGAAACACCTCCCACAAACCCTGGCTGAACAAGAAAGGCAGTGTTACTGGTGGAAGGGTCTGAGGAGGTAGTAGCCAGTCATTGGTGAGACTGAGGAACAAACGATGCAGCAAATGTGGCGCCCTGAGAACTTGATACCTGAGAGGTCGTGCTCACCATCTGAGGAGCTGGAGCATTGACCACTTGTGGAGAGTTCACTGTCGCTGGGGAACTAGTGAACTGCAGGGAAGTACCTGTACTGGTGGGGTTGGCACCACTGTATGCTTGTTGTGGCATACGGGCTGCATTTGCATCCTGCCTCCGATACACTAAAGTCGATTGTCCTGACTGAGGATTTCGGGGTTTGTCCTTGCCCTGCTGCTGCTTGAAATACCGGTACTGCTGCAGGTTAGGGTTCTGCTTATCGTACCGCTTCCACTCAAGTTTCAGAGTGTTTTGCCCCTGGTCCTTCTTCTGCGGTTTTGGACCTTAGCCATTATTCTGAGAACGGCCTTGTTGCTGGGGTTCAGTCTGAGAAGGTTTCCCAGATTTATCAGGTTTCCTGTTCGAGGTATGCTGCTTGCGAGTTTGATACCCGTATGCAGTGAAGAATGCATCAGCCTTCTTCACCATTTGGCTGGCATCTCTTACCTGGCAGATCTTAAGCTGAACCATAAGTTCAGTAGGCCATGATTTTTCTAGCTGCGTGCGCAGAATAAGGTCAATTATCCCCTCACGCATGGAAGGAGTTTCATCTTTCTCCATCCACTCATGTAAGTAAGCAGTAAGCCGGTCAAGAAACTGAACGGCAGTCTCTTTTTCCTGTAAATGCGCCCTCATGAACTGACTCTTGGTGTCGTCAACTGTGAGACCATACGCTTTGACAAGTGTGGCCTTCATCATCTCATACGTGAGATTGTCTCCACGAATTCTGTGGAGAATATCGAGGGCGGGGCCCTCAAACAGGCTAAGAAACTGAAGCCGCTTAGCTGCCTCATCCAGCTGGTAAAGCTGAGCCATGTCTTCAAAACGAGCTATGTATGGCTCGATTCGCTCGCCTTCCTTGTATGGGGGAAGCTTGATGTGTGGGGTCGCCATAAAATTTGCAGGGATAGCGCTCGTGGAACTTGGGCCAGCTGCACCAGATGTGTCTGAAGCCAAGGAATCTCGCTTGAGCCTCAACATTTCAAATTCATGTTTTTCACGTGCTTCTCACTCGGCACGTTCGTGTTCTCGTTCTCTCTCTCGTTGTTGTAACTTGTATTGACGTTCTCTCTCGCATTCCTAACACAGTTCTCGCTCATGTTCTAACTCGAGTTCGCGTTGTTTTCGCTCGTGTTCGCGCTCTTTTTCGCGTTCCTCACGCTGAATTCGACGCTCTTCACGAGCATCATTCTCGCGTTGCTGCTCGTAATTAAACCGAGAGAGGACAGTCCTTTACTTCAGTTGGGTCTGTAAGCCCCATATCTTTAGCTTCCTGTACATAGACGCTGGTAGACATGATGCTAAGTCAATCTAAGTGAACTAGCGACTCAGTACTGACTGCAATTGCAAAGAAAGATGCCAATAATCAAGAATGAAGAATATAGGCACAGGTTAGTGGTGACCAGTTTTATCTAATTAAACTGGTAAAGAAAGAAAATTAAACAAACAACTGACTGTGAAAACTATTACGTAAATTAATAGAACTGAATCAATAATCACCAGTAAGATAGTGCCTATAGACTTTAATGATTAATACCTAAGTATGAACGAGTGAG
The DNA here is from genome assembly GCF_032717465.1 of Coenobita brevimanus. Classification (NCBI taxonomy): domain Eukaryota; kingdom Metazoa; phylum Arthropoda; class Malacostraca; order Decapoda; family Coenobitidae; genus Coenobita; species Coenobita brevimanus. The sequence goes on from NC_136956.1 coordinate 18,462,390, forward strand.
TATTATCTCATGAATAACTTTAGAGGTAGGAGTTAATATCCTGAATGAGGCCGCCAAATGTCACGGGGTTTTTAAGAGTATGCTATATTAAAGAATATTATTCAATAATACTTAAGAACAGGACAATGAACTGTCTTGTGAAAATCAAGCAATGATTACTTTATGCGGCTTACTTCGCCGATTCTCTAAGGATGAGAATTTATAAACTTTCTCAACAGTACACAGCACAGACTAATTATTCACATGTGCTGTTTATTAGTACTGTTGGCCTCTGGAGAAAGTGACTCTGCCCCTGACAATCAATAACTAGTGCTATTAATGATAAACAAGTTCTTGCTGAAGCAATTAACTCCTAGATGGCACAACGGATTTGAGTTAATACAAAAGGACTGGCCTAAGTACCAGTTATGAATAATACAAAGCGTTTATGCAATCTAGGAGCTGCAACTAGAATAAGCTTACGGAGATATAAAACACGAGTTTACATTACATTAAGCTCAAGAAAAAGAACTGTTGAATTTATTGATTACAAAGAAATAAATTTATGCTACGTTTCAAAATGAATTCAAAATAAGATCACACTCAGTCACTCACTCAAAAGCTAACTCTTAAACCTAGGAAAAACGAAAAGAAATACTGGTCAGAAAAGTGGACAAAGTGGATGACTGGGCATCGTTGCTGAGGAAGGACGCTGCACACGCTGTCTCTCGCCAAATCACACTAGGTGGAAATTCAGGAACTGGACAACGGCGGCACTGCTACACTCTGGGCCCAACCTGCTTTCACGGTGCTCAAATCTTGACGATTCAAATTGTGGGAGAGAGTCGAGTGTTGTGGCCGCACTTGCTAACGGCCAACGAGTGTGAGCGATACACACCCGCAATTCACTCAGCGAAGGTGCTAACATCGCGCGCAAGGACGATCACTTATGAAATAGTGAAAAATGTCCTGAAAAACACTCCCGATCGGGTGAATACGTGGCGGTTAAACTGAGTGATAAATACTGGGATTCCACTAGAATTCGCGGTTTCCCACCATCGTTAATGTCACAAGTTTATTCAAATACGTAATCGCGCCAACTCATGACAGAGTGAAACTGGGATATGTCATCTCAATTTCTGGTCACAGCCACACTCTCTCTCTCTCTCTCTCTCTCTCTCTCAGAGGTGCATCAGTAGCCAATCAGTGACGGGAAGTGAACGCTCTAATCACAAATCGCCTTCCAACCAACTTGGCTGGAAAAAGGAGCCGGTGTGGTCCATTGTTTACTTTCGTCTTGATTTTTCTTTCCTCTCTGCCCGGCGTCGTTGTTCCAGGCCTCCTTTGTGTTCAAATTTCACCTGTGTCCGTATACAAGCGACAGGGACACAGAAATTGCTGAACCTGTAACCTTACTTGACGTAATTTTGCCTGACCTAGTACGGCGTTTGGGGGGTCCGTCTTATTTCCTATATTTAATATGTTTCCCTTGTACTAAGATTGGTAGGTTAGCTTATCATTGCTCAAGTAATGATGGTTTCTATCAATTTGCCAACAACAGATGCCGGCCTATAGTTGTGTTGCACTAATTCTGCTATTATTTTATCCACCAAACAGTTTTACTAAAGGCTTCAATTTCTTCATAACTCCTGCATTCATTTCGACTGACCCAGGGCCTAACAATATTGCGTTTACATTCTTTTGTCTTTCACTCTTCTTAAAGGCACTATGTAAACTAATCTCTTTCAAATGCATGAGAGCAGTGGCATCATTAGGGTTGATGTCATCCCCCCCCCCTCCATGGACATCCTCCCGTACCAGACCCACTGAGCTCTATATTATGGAGTGAATTCTCATGGGCAGTATCGTGTAATTTGTGTGTCTGCCGCCAGGACAACGCGGTGTAGTGACAGCCATGTTACGCTACAGCTGATGCCCACGTTTTTTGTACTGAGCTGCTCAGTGGGCTTCTGAAAGCAGCTGGTGAATCTGGAAAATATGGTGCCATGCTCCACTTTACAGCTTACGGATTTTAAAGTGGGCACAGGAATTCATCGAAAAGAGATGGCAGTACATTTCACAAGTAAGAAACATATCTTGTTCCTAATTCTGTAAGATTACTGCCCCTTAGGGAGGGACAAGAAGATTCTTCCCCAGTATCCCTGCATGAATGAGGCGACTAAAAGGGGCCCATTTATCTCCAATTTTTCTCTCCATGTCCTCTTCTCTTCTGTTCAATCTCTCTTGTATATATTTCCATGTTTCTGACGGCCTTTATCAATTTGGACATTCAGTTTCATTGCATAGATAGTCTAAGACCTTCCCACACCACTTCAACACCATTACTTCGATGTATAATAGCCTCACCATCACTATCATTTCAACGTTAATACCACACTATCTTTTCCCTTTTTGTCATTAACTTTCTCTGCCTTAGTGCCATAAAGGGTAAATTCTGCACTGCAGCAACGTATGGCGTTGTTTTATACTCATTGGTTAAATGTATCCCATATAATTCGTTGACCTAGGCAGGAATAAAAATCATAATCCATATATGTTTTTGTATTATAAGTGACGAAGGCAGGTGTTTCAATATGGCGGCCAAAGTCACACAGTTGCGGCAGAGATAGCCTGTCCATACTATAAGAACATAAGAACATAAGAAGAGAGGATAACTGCAGTAGGCCGGTTGGCCCATGCTAGGCAGCTCCTAGAAGAGTAACTGAACTACTAGAATGAGATAAGGATAGCAAAGAAGAAGGCTCTCCCCCGCCCTCCAAACCCTCCAGCCGAAACCGGCAGGAAAAAGTCAGAAAGAACACCACGCCGTATAGAAAAACTGGCGTGGACATTTTACAGGAGAGTGTGAAAGGAGAATAGAGACTATCATAGTGTAACCTGAAAAGAAAAAAATTATGTATTAGTATTGGTTATAAGATTTTCTTTATTCTATATCCACCCCTTATTTGTCATATGCAAATCTAGCCTATGCTTGAAACTCTCAGTGGAAGAGGCGGCAACTACTTTACTAGGTAGCTTATTCCATTCGTCTACTACTCTATTACCAAACCAATTTCTATCGATTTCCTTACTGAAACGGAATTTTTCTAGTTTGAAACCATTATTTCTAGTTCTATCCTGTATGCTCACTTTAAGTACCTTGCTAATATCTCCCTTATTTATACCATTCATCCACTTAAACACCTCAATTAAGTCTCCCCTTACTCTACGCCTCTCTAACGAATACAGACCAGACCATACAGAATCCTTAGTAGTGTTATTCGTTCTAATGTTGCACGTAAATCGCAATTCCCGTTTATCAATGAATGTAATGGCAACAGTAGTTACATAACAACTAGCAAAGTTAAAATTTCACTTTTAAATTACAATATCATACGCACAACCTAAATGTATATACATTTACAAATTTTCATGTGGTTAAAGTGAAAATTCGTTAGGAAAACAATAGAATTCGAAGTAAAAACGTTTAAGAGCTACTCCAATATTATGTTCATTTTAACGCTAAACTTTACCGCTACATGAGATACGTTAATGGATTAGATTTGCATAATCAATAACGGCTTAAATACTGTAGAAGTTGTAGACAATAACATATGGATAGACTCATAAACGATCCATCCATCCATCCATAGCCCGACGCCCTAATCCCGCAAAGGGTGGCCGCAGACAAAACGCCTCCAAGTCGCTCTGTCACCCACCATTTGACTACCCTCTCCCCAACTCACCCCCCCCCTCCCTCATATACCTCTCAACTCCATCCCTCCACCTCATCCTCGGTCTACCCCTCCCTCTCCCTCCCTCCACCTCACCTACATACACCCTCTTAGTCAGTCTTTCACTCTCCATTCTCTCCACATGTCCAAACCACCTCAGTGTATTTTTCCTAATCTTCTCAACCACATCCACATCCACCACACAATGTTCCTTCACTTCTTCATTCGTCAACCTGTCCCTCCATGTCACTCCACATGCTCCTCTCATGTAACTCATTTCCACTGCTCTCGCTCTTGATTTGTTCCCCTTTTGCAAGGTCCACGCCTCGCTTCCATACGTCAGGGTAGGGATCACAATACTATCATGCAATGACTTCTTAACTTCCATACTCACCTATTTCTTATCACTGCTTTCAGTGAACCAACAACCTTCCATCCCTGCTGTACCCTTTCACGCACTTCATCCCCCAGAGTTCCATCCTTACTCATCACACTACCCAAGTACTTGAATGCACTCACATTCTCCATATCCTCACCATCCAACCTCACTGTACACTCTGTGACTTCATTCCTCTCAAACACCATAACTTTACTTTTGTTTACATTAACTTTCAGCTTCCTCCTCCTACACACTGTCCCAAATTCATTCACAAAACCTTGCAACTCCCATTCATCTTCACTCGACAATACTGTATCATCAGCAAACAGCAGCACCGGAATCTTCCAAATCTCACCCTCATTCATTAGAGCCACCCCCGCATCCACTGCCCTACCTTGCGCCTCCCTTACAACCCCATCCATGTATATATTAAACAGCCATGGAGACATCACAGAACCCTGTTTCAGTCCCACACTGAGATCAAAGAACTCACTCAGCTCACCATCCACTCGCACCATAGCCCTAGCTCCCTCGTACATACTCTTCACAGCACTCAACAATTTCCCCTCCACTCCATATATTCTTAATACCTTCCACATACCTTGCCTATCTATCCTGTCATAAGCTTTCTCCAAGTCCATGAAGGCAGCGTACACTTTCCTTCCCTTCCCTAGATACTTCTCCACTAAACATCTTAGAACAAATATCTGATCTACTCACCCTATTCCCTTCCTAAATCCCCCTTGTTCTTCTCCAACTAGCTCCTCTGTCATATGCCTTACCCTATCAGTGAGTATTCTACTATATATTTTACCAGTCACACTAAGAAGGCAAATACCCCTATGGTTACCACATACTTCTCTCTCCCGTTTTCCTTTGTATAAACGAAATACAATAAAAATAAACAGGAACAAATACACAAGCATTTCATCGCTTAGTGAACATCGCGACTAAATCAGAACTTTTGTGTCCTGTCTTTCAGAGCTGCAAACTTTTGAATCACTTCACTGAAATCAGTGCCTTTCCCCAACTCACTTTCAACTAATAATACTGCAAGATCGGAAAGCCTTGACTGTCGCATGGTAGATCGCCAATACTTTATAAGTTTCAGTTTTGATGAGCTCCTCTCACATGAAGCCACGGACACACAGATCGTCAGAAATATTTTCAAGTTTAGTGAAATGTTTGGGAGAGATTCTTCGATGTCCCATTCAGCTATGTATGTTAATACGTCTAATGCAGCTCAATCTTTGGCTTCTTCCAGATCAATCTCTGCTGCTTTCAGGTGCCTTCTCAGCCTTGGTATTTCTGTTAAAAGCTCACACTCGGATACCTTATCATAGAAGGTGGTCAGTTTTGGAGAGGACACCTTCAACTCTTCTTCAGTGGCAGATATGAGGTTCTTCGCTTGAACAGCCTCAATCATGGCTACTTCTGTAGTGCCGTAATTTTAAGTATTATTGTAAGTTAGTATAAGCTAGTACTGTAAGTGTAATCTTAAGCTTAAGTATTGTAAGCATAGCTCATGATTTAACCGTTAAGTTCTATATTTAGGTCTAGTCTTAATTGATATTCATAATCTGAACATGATTCTGTTAATGATAGTGCTAAGTCGAGTTCTGATGTGAATATGACTAGTATTTATACATAATGAACCAGCCGTTTCAACAAAGACTTATAACCGCAGAAATTTTAGCAGAATTTAAAAATCGCGAATGTCATCTTTTATATTCTGATCTAGAGATTTACCTGCCGAAGTTAATAGATTTCCCTTTTTTAACTATGCAGTGGTGATTGAGAGTTGCTGAAGTAAGAATTTTGAAGATTGTCATTTGTGAAGTGCGAAATTCATGTTATTGAATCGGGGTTACAGTCACGTAGGTATATGTAACCGACATGGGTAATAAAACTGGTCGAATTCCTAACTGACTTGGCTTTATTATGATTAAAGTTCCTATACGTTTGTTACAATAATTTTAAACATCGTAAGTCATTTTTCTGCTTATGTTGAGTGCAAACGTATATCTCGTATTCTTTGGAGATCAAGTAGAGACAAAATGTTATAAAGTAATCAGTTAAAGTTTGAGCTATTTCCCGAACACTGTCTGGTTTAGTATAGAAGAAGGGGGAGCCAAGCCAGAATATAACAGTTCCGGTCCAGCAGCCATGGGGAGAACATCACAGGAGAGCTAGTGAAACCCGGCTAGCGTACTCCATAGACTTCATGACCAGAACATCTGCTAACGCCTACGACCCGTTGAGGGGGGCATCCGACAGCAGATCCGAGCAGCTGGGAGCCCAGAAGATCAGAGGAACAGTGTGTTGGTTCAACGTGAAGGCTGCGTACAGTTTCATCACATGCCAGGTCAATGACGCTGATGTTTTCGTGCGCAGTCGAGCGATCGTTCCACCCAACACATGGCACTTCCAGCGCTCTCTTGGTGAGGGTGAGATGGTGAAGTTCAGTCTCTCACAATCTCCTAAGGGTCCTGAGGCCAAGGACGTCTCTGGGCCGGGGGGTGTTGCTGTGCAGGGCTCTGCCCATGCACAGTGACGTCCCACGGCCCGAAGACGCCGGCCTAAGGGTCCTAGGTGCTCTGGGGAGATGGACACCATTGTTGCCATGTGCATCACGATGGCGAGGGCTTTCTGTGGTGATGACAGGGCGGCTCTACGCACTCTCCTCCCTCAAATCTTTGAGGACAATGGGCTGCCACGCCTTGCCATCCCCAAAAGCTTCGGCCATGATGCCCGTCCTGCCACTTGTCAGGAGCGCCGGCCCCAGCCACTGCAGCCTGTCCAACCCCACACGGCACCGTGGAACTGGCTGCAGCTGAACGCCCCTCTCAACAGGGCGACTACCATCACTCCTGACGACTTGGCTTCGAATACGGACCTCGATACGACCGCCGCTGAGACCCAAGCACCGCAAATGGCAGTCCAGGAGAAACGGGAGTCCACCCCTAACCCTCGAGACACCCAAGTTCCGGCTGCCTTGGACAAAGACCCTCCTATGGAGACAGGTGATTCCTCCTCGTTGCCGCCACCAACCAGCTCGTCCTCTCCTACCAGCGCCGACATTGACTGGAGCAAGCTTGACTCCGAACAACTCGTCAACAATGGCGTGAAGAAAATCAAGCTCACGAACAACTTAGAGCTGTACAACGGCCTCAAGTAGTTCCCCTGATCGTCACTCCAACTTCGAGAAGCCTCCTAGCTCACGCTAGTCCCCTTCACCTCTGGCGGGCCCACAGGCCCGGTCCTCCTAAGGAAGGAAAATCTACAACAACAATGAGCCAGAATAATGAGACCGTCGCTCCTTTTCATCCTTGCAGGTTAGTGCCTGAGCTCTCACCCTACCCTCCTTTTTTTCTCCCTCGTGTATTAAGTCATCATATACGTTCGTGAGTTAAATTAGTGATAATTTCCCCCGATCCTCCTTGTGCTGAATAATGAGACCGTTGCTCTTTTTCATCATAGCAGACGAGAGTTACGGAGGGCCGTGGCTCGCATTCCGAGGATTCGAGCGTTCTAGCCACGGCCTACCCTCTAACACTAAATCATCCCCCCCCCCCCCCCGCTTTAGTTCGTGGAATCAAAGTAAATATCGGCTGGCCCATTTGTCCATTTGATTACGGTCCATGTGATTACTGATCCTATTGATTATTGTGTCTAGTTTATAAAAGATTCTTCAGTTATTATGCATGTAGTCTTAGAGAATATTCTTTGGTGATAATCTTTAGGTACCTTCCCGACAAGTCCGTCAGAGACCACGGGACTATATCCATGCGTATCAGTATTCTTCGAATATTAATCTAGTGTGATACATATTTCTGGAGTTATACTGTAAATCCTGATTTTTTAATATTAAGTTAATTTGGAAAGTTTCTCATTTCCGGTGATATAGATCCTCATTATATTTGGTATAATTAACAGTTTGATGAGTAATTTGTATGTCAGTTCTTAATGCTTAGTAACTCTTCGGTTAATTCATATCGAGTTTTGAAATTTTACTATCCTCCAAGGAGTGGTACAGACGAGGTTGAGTGGCTCGAAAGGTGTGCTGATATCTAACTACTCAAGCCCTTCAAAAGATCACGCTACCTCAATTCCCATAGGTTCTTAAATAAGATCACGCTACCCTATTTTCCATAATCTCTAAAATTACCAGCATTACACTGGTTTTCTATCATTTCCATCATTACACTGGTGTTGTTAAAGATGGTATCTAAATTCTGGTCATTACACTGATGACTAATTCTCAGCATCATATTGGTGGTCTATCCAAAATTCTCGTTAATACACTGCTTCCTTGATGGGTTTTGATCTGATCTGGAGTTCAGAATAAAAGCGATCAATGCACTCATGATCGCCCTCTTATTTTCTTCTTGCAGAGTGAGTCCAGCATCGTTTGCCTGCTTCTCTGCCACCCTCATCTTGAGTGTGGCTGTTCTCTCTGTTGCAATTCCACATTTGTGTGATTTTTAAAAAGCCTGTTCAATTGCATGCTTCATTAGGTGACTGCGCTCCTTGTGCAGTAAAATTTTTCGTGTCTATTGTGTACGGTTAACTTCCTGAAGGACATCAGACGAGAAGTACAGGTAGCTCAGAAAATTGAAATCACTGACAGGAGGCAAAAAACCTTGTGCTTCTCTTGTGTCCAAATTTTCATTTGGATCACAAAGAGCTTCAATTGCCACCACAAACTTATTGAATTTTTCTTTAACCTGCCGCATCCCGATAACGTATGGATATGTTGCAACACTTTGTCACGCTCAGTCCCGATAATGTAGCCATACATTTTTCATTTGCGAGATCTGTCACTTGCACATTTTTCAAATTTCGTGCGTGATTCTTGGTACGCATCTGTGGGACACCTTCCTCTACCTGCCACCAGGCAGGGACACTGCCTTACCCTGCGTGACCCCTCCCCCACACGCCATTGTCTTAGCAACTCACCTGTTAGCAATGACCTGGCCAGTAAAGACATGTCGCGCCACGTACGAAATTCAGGGCGAGAGTGATTTCCGAATTGATGACGATGTGGAGGAAAAAGAGTACATGGTGCCAGTGGAAGAAATGAGCAGAAGTGATGAGGAGGTAACTTCACCAAGGAAGGTGCGGTATGTTGCTGTGTTCAGTGAGTGAAACAACGCTTACATTGTCCATATTATTGTGTGAAAACCAATATATTCTTGTACTATATATAAATTCGTACCAAATGAACAATCATCTACCTATTCTGAGTGGTTTGCAATAGTTACCGATGCCACAGAAAACTTGACACCCACAGCGTGAGTCAGAGAACATGGTACCAGGTGTGTGGAGGGTTACCTGTATAGACCTCTTCTAAGCTCAGGTGAGCACTTTTTCTCTGAACTGCCATCGTTTATCACAAAAAGCTGAGGATTGAGCCAAAAAAATCCAAAATTGGTTGGGACTGGGGGGTAGGGGTCAGTGGTGAAAAATCGGTCGGGATGCGGCAGGTTAACTGGCTTAACTGCAGCATGATGAGCAAGCACTCCACATGTTGTTGACACTCCAGTATGGAAAAAAACATACCATCGATGGGTGGAGGCTGCACAGAAAAAAGAAAATAAAAACATTGTCTCAAAAGTTCCAAAAAATGTCACACACGATGCATTTTCAGCAAAGGAGTGTTGACTGCACAAGTTAAGCGAATGGCCCACACATCCACTGAAAATAGTTTTCTTGTTCATTCCCCTAAGAATAGCTGATACACCTCCATGGATTGCAGCCATAGTGGCAGCATTATCGTAACCCTGAGCACGGCACATCATTATGTCCAGTCCATCACTTTCCAGTTTTTTAAGAATATCAGAACTGAGGTCATCAGTTTTTTTCCCTCTAATGGGAAAAATCAAAGAAATACTACTTTCACTTCATTTTTCCAGTTGTTGATCTTTCATATCTGATCACTTTGGACATCTAGTCAGTATGTGAAATGTCAGGTGTGCTGTCGAACTACAGACTTTACAGAATCATATGTCCTTTACAAGCTTCTCTTTCACGTGACTCGCCAGGACACTTATGAACTCATTCTTAGTTTGTGGTGCAAGATAAGAAACTGATACTTTAAATTTACATGTGCTCAGCTTTAATCTCATCAGGTGCTCCTTCAACACTGGATCATATTTTGAAAGCATCTCAAACCATCTCAAGAAAGTTCCCTTTATTCAATGTTTCATCTTCCTTGTGGCAACGGAATGCCAGATTCTGCTTTTTTTTTTTTTTTTTTTTATGCGAGGAAGAAGGAACCAAAGGCCATGAGCCCGCAGTAACAGTTCCCTCCAAGAGAAAAACAAAATACAATAGAGAGCCAAATTCAAGATCCGATCATTTTGAGATGCCTGGACACACTGCGTTTGAAAGACTGGAGATCATAGGCAGGAGGAAATACAGACAGAGGGAGACAGTTCCAGAGCTGACCTGTTGCATGAATGAAAGACTGGGAGTAACGGTTAACTCTTGCATTAGAGAGTTGGACAGAAAAGGGATGAGAGTTTGCTGCCAGACGGGTGCTACGCGCCCGTCGTAGAGGTGGAGGAATGCAAGCAGACAGTTCAGAGGAGCAGTGACCATTAAAGTAGCGATAGAAAAGAGATAAAGATGCAACAGTGCGGCGAAGAGACAGAGGTTGAAGGGAGTCAGTAAGAGGAGGAGAGTTAATGAGACGAAAAGCCTTTGACTCCACCCTATTGAGAAGAGCTGTATGTGGGGAGCCTCCCCACACATGAGAGTTGTACTCCACACAGGGGCGGATAAAACCCCTGTATAGAGTCAACAATTGTGCAGGGGTAAAGAAAGAGCGGAGTCGGCTTAGCACACCCAATCTCTTGGAAGCAGATTTTACAAGAGATGTAATATGATCTTTCCAAGATAAGTCCCGAGTAAATGAAACCCCAAGCATGTTCAAGGATGATGCAGGATTAATCTGAATATTATTAAACATTAGTGGGTATACCTGTGGAAGATTTTGTCGGGTTGATAGGTGTAAGAACTGAGTCTTAGAAGCATTAAAGACAACCATATTATTTTTACCCCAGTCAGAGATATGAGCCAAGTCAGACATTAGGTGTGCCATAGCCTCATCCCTTGTTTCTTGAAGTAACTGTTGAGATGGGCGTTGCGGGAACCGAATGGAAAGGTGAAGGGTGGAGTCATCAGCGTATGAGTGGATAGGGTTAGATGTACAGCTTAGAAGATCATTGATGAATAAAAGGAAGAGAGTTGGTGATAGGACAGAGCCCTGAGGAACACCACTGTTGATAGATCTAGGAGAAGAACGATGGCCGTCTACGACAGCAGCTATAGAACGACCAGAAAGGAAGCTAGCGATGAAGGTACAGATAGAAGGATAGAAACCGTAGGAGGGCAGTTTGGAAATTAAAGATTTATGCCAGACTCGATCGAAAGCCTTTGAGATGTCAAGTGCAATGGCAAAGCTTTCGCCAAAGTCCCGAAAGGAGGATGACCAGGAGTCTGAAAGGTAGGTGAGAAGATCGCCAGTGGAGCGTCCCTGACGGAACCCATACTGACGATCGGAAAGAAGGTTGTGATAGGAAAGATGCCTTAAAATTTTTTTATTAAGAATTGACTCGAAAACTTTTGAAATACAGGACGTTAAAGCAATTGGACGATAGTTGGAGGGTTGGGAGTGGTCACCCTTCTTTGGGACTGGCTGAATGAGAGCAAACTTCCAGCAAGAAGGAAAGGTACAAGTTGACAGACAAAGGCGAAATAGTTTGCCTAGGCAGGGTGTAAGCACAGAAGCACAGTTTTTGAGAACAACAGGAGGGACCCCATCAGGCCCATATGCCTTGTTAGTACTGAGGCCAGTAAAGGCAGAAAATACATCAACTGAAGAAATTTTAATGTCAGCCATGAGGAAGTCAGAGGGGGGAAGTGATGGAGGAACAGCACCGGAATCGTCTAAGGTGGAATTGGAGGAGAAAGTCTGTGCGAAGAGATCTGCTTTATCAGTAGAAGAAATAGCTACAGAACCATCAGAGTAGAAAAGAGGAGGGAAGGATGATGAGGTAAAGTTGTTAGAAAGATTTTTGGCAAGGTGCCAGAAGGAGTGGGAAGAATTCGAGTTGGAGAGTTGAGAGCATTTAGTATGGATGAAATTATTTTTAGTAGAGCGAAGAACAGACTTAGCACGATTCCGGGCAGAAACGTAAAGATTATGTGATTCAGGGGTGGGTTGGCTCCGGTACCTTTTGTAGGCCTTCTCCTTGTTGCGGACAGCATTAGAACAAGCGTGATTAAACCAAGGCTTTCTTGCGTTAGTCAAAGGATATGAGAAAGGAATGTATGCTTCCATGCCCGAGAGAATAACCTCCGTAATGCGCAAGGCACACTCAGATGGCTCACGGCCATGGAAGCAATAATCATTCCAGGGAAAATCAAAGAAGTACTGCCTGAGGGCCTCCCAGTCCGCAGCTCCAAAATGCCAGAGACGACGTTTCCCTGGAGGGTCCGCAGGCCGTACTGGAGCAATAGGACAGGTTAAGGTAATAAGGTTGTGATCGGAGGAGCCCAACGGAGAGAAAAGATTAACAGAGTAAGCAGAAGGATTAGTTGTGAGGAAGAGGTCAAGTATGTTGGAGCTCTCTCCAAGGCGGTCAGGGATACGGGTAGGGTGCTGTACAAGCTGCTCTAGGTCATTAAGGATAGAAAAGATGTAGGCTTGTTCACCAGGTGGATCCGTGAAAGGAGAGGAGAGCCAAAGGTGGTGGTGAACATTGAAATCTCCAAGAATGGAGATTTCAGAGAAAGGAGAAATGGACAGAATGTGTTCCATCATAGAAGTAAGATAGTCGAAGAATTTTTGATAGTCAGTAGAATTAGGGGATAAGTAAACAGCACAGATATATTTAGTCAGAGAATGACAGGAAAGCCGAAGCCAGAGAGTGGAGAATTCAGAAGAATCAAGTTCAGGAACACGAGAGCAAGATAAGTCGTTGCGTATGTATACACAACAGCCACCTTTGGCTTTGAAATGAGTATAGAGAAAGTAGGAGGATACAGAAAAGGGTTTGCTGTCAGTTGCCTCAGACAGCTGAGTCTCCGTTAGAAAAAGAAGGTGAGGTTTAGAGGAGGAGAGGTGGTGCTCAACAGAGCGAAAGTTAGATGAAAGGCCGCGAATGTTGCAGAAATGAAGAAGAAGAGAGTCAGACAGTGGTTCCAGGCACCTCGAGTCGTCACCGGGAGAGGGGCAGATGGCGGGGGCATTTATGGTCCCCCCCCCTGGGGACTCCGAGGCTAAGTGAATTGACGCCATTTTGGTAATTTTGAATAGGAAGTGTAGTGTGTACTGTGCATGTAGTTTGGTGAAGATAGATAGAGAAATTTGTACTGGAGAGCATGCTGGCCTACTCTCTGTGTAACTGAGACACTGAAAAAGTTCAGCAAAGGGGGATGGTCAGGAACTAGTCCTGAGGGCTGATGAAACGGGAGCTCCAGCACTCCCTGTCATCAGCTTTCCATCCACCTCGGGAGTACTGCCCTGCTCGACTGGTGCTACAGTCTACTCCACTTGGTAAGAACAATGTGATATCAAGCAACCTGTGCAAGATATCCCCTACAATTTTTCTTCTCCATTTCCATCAAAGGAATAGTTTCAGTACCAGTGGTTCTTAGCAGCCTCATTCCTGTTGCCAATGTTTTCCACTTTTCAGTGCAAAGTAGGTGCTCTTTGGATGTCTCATGGATATGCACTTTCGGGCTCAGTTTCCACCACTTCTTAAACCCAGTCACAAAATTGGATGTCGTATCTACAGCACTAACGGCAGAGTCAGTAGCAAAAACAGTATAAATTCTTGCTAACATGGTGAGCAAACCATACATGACCGTAGAATTTTCTTGCCATATGGCATCACCTTGTAAAACCACTCTTTTGAAAGTTGGCACATATCTCCTTTTGCTTTGCATCTTGCCTTGTCGCAACACTGAAAGATCCATCTTTGTTCTCAAAAGCATCACTTCCCCTTTTGATTATTTCAACCCGAAAATGATCTGGAACTCGTTTCTCCCAGAAAGGAACATCACATAAAACTTGCAAAATAATCTTTTTCCTTAATGTCACTCATCTCATTCACACTATCATGGGTAGAGTCATTTTGAACACTCTCTACTTCAACTTCTGCAGTTTCCACTCCTTGCTCTTCTGCCGTTTCCACTCCTTACTCTTCCGCAGAATGCATGCAACCATCAGAGGAATCAGCTTTGTCAACTGGAGACTGACGAGCAGTTTCCTTTGATGAACCCTGGCCAACATCCGGTCATTTGACATATTGAAGCATGGATTCAGCAACTGTTTTGAGTGATTTAATTCTTGCCCTCGTGCTTTCCTTTGCTGGCATCCCCTTGGCCTCTTTGATTTATGCACTCCATGTGCATGATAGAATGTCCCTCCACGATAAAAAAAAAAAAAAAAGAAAGACAAATTATAATATTGGAAAAAAAAAAAAAACAATAAGATGTAAAATGTAAATGTACTGGATATACTAGATGTATCAAATGTATATTTTAATGTTTCACTTTTTTAAAACCATAACTCAAACTTAAATCATGAAAATTTCATTAAAGTCAGATTTGAGTATATATTTGCAAGACAATGATGTTTTTAAAGAAATTAAAAAAATAACTAAAAAAATGAATTTAAGTATAAAGTTATATTTCTAAACATGTATCAAGAAACAGAGCATTTCCCCGCATTTCATATTTTAATATGTGTAATTTAATACTTCTTATATCATATGAATATTAACAACAAAATTGTTTTGAAAAATCTTTTTACATTGAAATACATGATTTGTAACTGAGTGGAAGCCCTTTTTTCTCTCCTTCATGTCCTTTTAGTTACTACTTCATTCTCAAAAAGGTTATTGATACTAATTCACAAATACTAATTACTACAATATTGTAGCTAAAACACCAGGAAATTTTACAAAATCAGCACATATAAAAACACAAGCAGCAATGAAAACATCAGTACGAGCATGTAGCATGTGCAAACAAAACCACGTGATTTGAAGCATCATTGTTATATGGCAATAATGACAGCTCTGACCGGAACGCATTAGAATGCTGAAAAAGTTAATTAGCGTAGAGTTTTAGTCCTGTAGGTATATTGATACATGTAAGACGGGCTTATGGAAAATGTTTTTGTTGTTATAACTAACTACAGGGATATTTTTATAAAAAATAATTTTTGCTGAAATACCGAACAAAAATTATATAGACAGTCATTTTGGTGTCACCCCCTCTCATGGTGTTACCCGGTGCGGTCCACACCCCCCGCACCCCCCAAGTGACGCCACTGCTTGAGAGAAATTGTAGGACTCGTACTTCTATGTACTGAACTTGCACCATTTTCCAGTACAAAAATTATGTTAAGAATTTACACTCCTCAGGATTTTTCAATTGTTAAAACTAGTGGGCCAAATGCTGTTGTTAATATATGTGTTGGTGTTGGTTAAAACTGAGTTACAGTTATGATGGTAAAGTATGATTCAAGAGTTTGTAGTAATTTGCTGTATTGTATTTTTCCTCTGCATTGATGAGTGTCTTACTGAAATTTATTACCATATCCTAATTCATATTATTTTGACCTAATAATGTTGCGAATGGCCATTTTAGATATCCATATTCCACTATCTAGACTTAATCTATTTTTGGTTGTCTGTGAAGGAACTGTACACATAAAGCATCAGGTTCTTCGAGAATTGCAATACATGTAACACTGAGATGTGATGTGGATTCAGGCCTTTGGGATAAAGACTCCCGTGCGGACAGTGACAGAGTGAAGACAGTGATGAAGAGTGAGGAGTGACAGAGTGAGGACAGTGGGTGAGAGTGAGGACAGTGACTGAGAATGAGGACAATGAGTGAGTGAGGACAATAGAAGAGAATAAGGACATTGACAGAGTGAGGACAGTGGGTGAGAGTGAGGACAGTGGGTGAGAGTGAGGACAATGACAGAGTGAGGACGGTGAGTGAGTGATGTGAATGGTGGTGCTGCCCTCTAACCCAGTCTCAATATCTTGTTCAATATCTCACTTCGGAAGGCGTATGGGTATTGGCGGAAGGGATGTGACATTGAGGATGAGGGAGGGGGACAGTAAAGGTGGAGGGGAAGAGTAGGGAGGAAGGGGAGAGTAATGATGGAGAAGGGAGTAAGAAGGAAGGAGGAGAGTCAGGAGGGAGGGAGTAATGAAGGAGGGGGACTGTAAGGAGGGAGGGGGAGAGTCAGGAGGGAAGGGGAGAGTCAGGAGGGAAGGGAAGAGTCAGGAGGGAAGCGGAGAGTCAGGAGGGAGGGGCAGAGTAATGAGGGGGGGAGAGTAAGGAGGAAGTGGAGGAGGAGAAGAAACGACAGGAAGAAGAAAAGGAGGAAGATGGGTGGAAAGAAAGTCAACCTGAAGAAAGACAACAGGAATCTTAGTAAGGAAATAAAAGGAAAGAAATAAAAGGAAGTAGAGATGAAGGTCAAAGGAGAAATATGTGGCGAAGAAGAGCAGAAAGAGGATGGGAAGGAAAAGCACAACAAAGAAGGGAAGGTAGGGGAGGAAAAGGTACAGAGAGAAAAAAAGAGAAAAGGGAAGTGAGTGAAAGATAATGGGAAAAGCAAAAATATGATGAATAGGGCAGCAAGTCGGACGAGGAAGAATTGCATGAACGAGGGGGAAAGGGAACTGAAATCGGAGGAAAGAGGAAGGAGAAAGTGACTGATTCAGGAGAAGGAGGAGGTGAAAAGGGATGAAGAGATGGAGGGAACAAGATGGAATGAGAAGGGGACAGGTAGGAGGCAATGAAAGAATTAGAGAAAGAGGAAAGAGAAAATGAAGGAAATGGGGATGAAGGAAAGGGGAAGGGGCTGAGGAGTAGAGACAATATGGCGAAATGGAGGGAGCTGCTAGAAAGTAATCAGTGGGGAGGAAGAATGATAGGGTTAAAGTAGACGCAAAGAAAGAAGGGGGAATTGGGGAGAGGAAGGAGAAATGTAGGGAAAATAAAGGGAGAAGAAAGAACATATGGCAGAATAAGAAGGATCGTGGCAAAAGGGTGAGAAGGAAAAGGATGAGGAGGGGAGAGGGAGGGCATACAGGTGGCAAGGATACAGAAGAAGCGAATGGAGAAAGAAAGGCAAAGAAGAGAGGTTTATAATCAGCAGGTGTGATTCTTTAAATTTCAGCGAAAAAAGGTCATAGGTCAAGGCTATGTTCATGACAAAAAGTTTTAATTCGATTTATACCAAAGTAGTTGGAAGGTTAATAAGGTGAGCTAGGATTATGGAAGGTTAGAAGGTTGAGTTAGGATTATGGAAGGTTAAAAGGTTGAGTTAGGATCAAGTGATACAGTTATGAAAGCAATCAGCGAAGTGTAAAGGTCAGACAGCAAGGTTAAAACATCCAAACCTTTGCTTAACCAGTCTTGAATCTATTCTGTGGAAGCGATTAAAATCAGCAAAGAATTAACTAATGTGAGAATAGTAGGCAAAAGGCACTTGTTGCAGGGTAAGGTTTTCTTTCAAATTTGATCCAATTAGAGTAACTCAAGTGGATGGGTTGAGGATCAGGCAAGGATGAAGTCTTTTGGCTACATTCAGTCAAAGATCAAAGTCAGGGTGAATGGTTTTGCCTTAGACCATTTCCAGGGAGTGAGTTGCAATTTTTTTAATTGAAAAGGGTTAACAGGAGACTTATCTCATTCGATATAACACACTGTTCTAAATTTAATACCATAAACACATCCATAACTCCCACCTGCAAAGAGAAAAATCAGTAACGCAAGTACAAAAATGGAAATATTGTATATGAAGATACAGGAATGGTACAATGAAAAAACATAGGAACAAGACTGAGGCAGGACAAGCACATGTAACCCTTTTCCTACATTTCCCTACATTTTTTTCTTTTCCCCCCGTAGGTGCTATTGCCATGTAGGGTTTACTGAAACACACATAAGAACAAAACGGAAAGTGGAATGAACGTGGTACAACTATTACTCCTCCATACAGTGCATAAAACTTAGGTCATGAAAAAGGATGATGTGAGGATGGTGTTACATGTGCCTGTGCTGCTTCTCCCTTGTTCCTATTGTTTTGCCAATGAGCCACCTCCATCTATCTCTTCCTATACTTTGTAATTTTTTTCTTTACTCATGTAAGGATGACATAATAGATTCCCAGTGTCTACTGGAACATGGCACTGTGGTGGGTTGCTGAAAATCTGTTATTCGAGATGTTTTACAGAGGAGTGATTTTTTCCCCTCTTACTGTGGAATTTTTGATGTCAAAGATCACCTTCAGATGTCCTGATATGACGTTCTTATTATTATGGAAGTTATAATGTCCAAAATCACTTGCAATGTTCTAATATGTCATCTGTCTTATTTATTTATTACATTTTTACACAAATTTCATTAATAAGTTCACTATGACGACATCTTATGCAATTAATCCTGCAGCTGAGATAATTTTTTTTTCTACGCAAAATGAAGTAAAGACAGGAAAAAAATGGAGGCCTACATTTTCTTTTCATTATACTCTGATGAAAGCCCAATTCAAGATCCATTAACTCTGTAATGCCTAGGCAAGTTGCACTTAAAAGAACTGGAGGTCCTGAACTGAGAGAAATATGGACACAAAGAAACCAGTTCCAGGGTTGATCCATTGTATGCATGAAAGACTAAGAGTAGTGGTTACCATAGGGAATACATTTCGTTAAAATAATTAAAATAAAATAACTGGATACCCCCTCCCAAGAAGGGAATACACCAGCCGCAAGCCGATACATACCTAGCGAGGCTCCGAGTATGACCCTGACCTTTACCTACTTTCACCAATTTCGAACTCATAGGAGATTTTCATCCCTACTACACACCCGTATAATTCTGTGATGGTATCTTGAGCGGTTGTGAGGTTATAGTGGTAACAGACACACAGACCTTGACCTACTCTCGGCAATGGCGAACTCGTACAAGATTTTTGCCACTACTACACACGTGTAAAATTTTGTGATGATATCTTAAACAGTTGTGAAGTTATTGTGCTAACAGACACACAGAGCCACAGACAGACAAACGAACTAAAAACAATTCTTGTGGATTTTAATCCCTAATACACACCTGTAAAATTTGGTCATTATATCATGAGCAGCTGGGTAGTTATCGTGGTAACAGAAAGACAGAACTTAACCTACTGTACTTTCACCAATTTCGAACTCGTGATCGCTTTCTTTTCCCTACTACACACCTGCAAAATCTGGCGATGATATCTTGAGCGGTTGCGAAGTTATCATGCTAACGCACACACACACACACACACACACACACACACACACACACACACACACATTGAAAGCAATATCAACTTCGCTATCGCGGCTGGTAAAAAGTAAATTGAGAAAGAGTGAATGCAGGAAGATGGGCTGAGATGGTCAGAAACTTTAAAGCTGAGTCTGGACAAAGTTTTCAAGGGATTTTTCTTTCGGTTAACCCTGGGTGAAATATTGGGTATATTGCCAGTTGGAAGTGAGTTACAAGTACCTCTCTAGATAGATAGATAGATAGATAGATAGATAAAGCGATAGATAGATAGATAGATCCAGGCACGGCTAATTTGGGTCCTGGAGATCGCCCCATTGGGCATGACGGGAAGGAGACAGGGATATAGTATGAGGATGAAAAGAGCAGAAAGGGAAGGAGAGATAGATTAGAAGGATAGCATCTGAAGAGTCTACGTCTGCATAAAACTGACTCCTCATTACAAGACACGATAGAAAAGCTGGTATTGTTTTCAGTTTGTTTGTCTGTCTCTGTGTGTATCTGTGTGTCTGTTCGCGCTATAAATTCTCAACCTCTCCAGATATCATTAAAAATTTTACAGGTGTGTAGTAGAGATGAAAATCTCCTATGAGTTCGAAATTGGTGAAAGTAGGTCAAGGCCAAGGTCATATTCCGAGCCGCACTAGATGTATCGGTTCGCTGCTGATCTGGTTTTCACCTTGGGAGGGACTCTAGTTAGTCTCTTATTTCGTTTACAACCTCATTAATATAAACAACATACGTTCTGTCCTACATCTGCTAGACATTCCGGGAAATATACTATCTCTGAGGTGAAGGGAAGCCCCACATGCCCTTAATAAAAGTGTCCGATTTTGATGTATTTCATCCCTTAGAGTTAGGTTTGCTTTGCATGACAAAGCCAAAGGTTCTGCTCATCCTGTGTCAGAAGTGGATAACCACATCAGTCGAAGAACAGTATCTAAAAATTAAATTTAGTACTGATTAGAACAATGATAGTTTGTGTTGCACTAGTGTCACCATGAGCAACAGTATCCTTCCGGCCAGGGGGTGATCACAAAATTTATTTAAATGTTACACACACACACACACACACACACACACACAGACATATATATATATATATATATATATATATATATATATATATATATATATATATATATATATATATATATATATATATATATATATATATATATATATATATATATATATAAAAGATGGAAGAGGAGCATAAGACAGTATGGATCAGTTGGATCAAGGATTGTGTGGGTAAAGTTGAAAGTTGGAATACAAATGTGGGCGATTGTGTGTGTGTATGCGCCAACGCTAGATCGTGCTAGAAGAGTGAGAGAAGAGTTCTGGACAAATGTAGAAGTATGCATGGAAAAGTTTGGAAGGAATGATAGAGTGTTTTTGATTGGTGATATGAATGGTAAAGTTGGGAATGTGAAGGTGGATGGAATAGTTGGTGAGTGGGGTGTGCCTGCTGAGATAGATGAGAATGGGAGTGCGTTAGTGGACATTTGTGCTGGGAGGGGGTTGGTGATAGCCAATACCCTCTTCAGGCATAAAATGATCCACAGGTATACATGGCGAGTGATGAGAAGGGTGGGTGGTGAATTGAGTGAAAGGAAGGCAATGATTGATTATGTGTGTGTGGATGAAAGGATGCGAAGATGTATATTGGATGCAAGAGTTTATAGAGGTTGGGGGAGTGGACTTTCTGACCACTACTTGGTGGTGGCCAGAGTTAAAGTTCAAGTAAGATGGAGGAATAGAAGAAGGGAAAGACGAGAGGAAGGAGTAGTTGCAAGGAGAGTGGAAAGGTTACAAGAGGATGAGAAAAAGGCAGAGTATAAGAGAGAAGTGGAGGAACGATTGGGCAAATATGAGTTGGAGCAGATGGGGGACGTGGAAGGTGTGTGTAGAATATTTACAGAAGAAACATGTGCAGCATGTGATGTGGTGTGTGGAAGGAAGAGAAGACGGTGGGGGGTGCAAGGAACAGCGTGGTGGACTGAAGAGGTGAAACGGGCTGTGCCACAAATGAAGAAAGCATACAATGAATGGATGAGAAATAGGGACGTGGAAGAAGTTGAGAGGCGGAAGAGAGAGTTATATGTAGAAAGGAAGAGAGAGGTGAAAAGATTAGTAAGTGAGAGTAAGAAGAGAGTGGATGAAGAATTTGGAAGGAATTTGAGTGTAAAGTGGAGGGACTGTAAGAAAATGTTCTGGAAAGAGGTGAAAAGAGTAAGACAGGGTGGAAGTGAAGTTAGCAGGGGAGTGAAAGATAAAAATGGTAGATTACTAGTGGAGAAGGGAGAAAAAGAGAGCAGATGGAGAGAACACTTTAAGGAATTGTTGAACGTGGAGGATGAAAGTAATGCAAGTATATGTGGCTGGGGAATGGCTGGGAGAAGGAGGGAGGTGAGAAGACAGGAAGAAATCAGTAGGATAGAAGTTGTGGAAGCAATGAAGAAAGTTAAATCAGGGAAAGCCCCAGGAATTGATGGAGTGTGTGGTGAAATGTTGAAGCATGGGGGAGAGATAGTAGTAGAATGGATGTGGAAGATGTGCAGATTGGCCT
Source organism: Coenobita brevimanus (assembly GCF_032717465.1). Classification (NCBI taxonomy): domain Eukaryota; kingdom Metazoa; phylum Arthropoda; class Malacostraca; order Decapoda; family Coenobitidae; genus Coenobita; species Coenobita brevimanus. Next base: position 18,484,405 of record NC_136956.1, read on the forward strand.
GGGAGGAAGGTAGAGTCCCGGAGGATTGGAAGTCAGGTATAATTATTCCCTTGTACAAAGGAAAAGGGGAAAAAGAAGTGTGTGGTAATCATAGGGGCATTTGTCTTCTTAGTATAATAGGAAAAGTGTATGGTAGGATACTTATTGACAGAGTTAGAGAAAGAACAGAGAAATTAGTTGGAGAAGAACAGGGAGGCTTTAGGAAGGGAAGAGGTTGTGTAGATCAGATATTCATTCTCAGATCTTTAGTGGAAAAGTTTCTAGAGAAGGGAAAGAAGTTGTATGCGGCTTTCATGGATTTGGAGAAAGCATATGACAGGGTGGATAGACTAGGATTGTGGAAAGTGTTAAGAATATATGGAATAGATGGGAAGTTGTTGAATGCTGTGAAGAGTATGTACGATGGAGCGAAGGCTGCAGTGCGTGTGGATGGTGAACTAAGTGAATTTTTCTCTTTGAAAGTTGGGTTGAAACAGGGATGTGTCATGTCTCCATGGTTGTTCAATCTGTACATGGATGGGGTAATAAAAGAGGTACAAGGTAGGGTAGTGGATGTTGGAGTGGCCCTGGTGAGAGAGGATAGTGTTTGGAAACTCCCTGTACTGTTGTTTGCAGATGATACCGTGTTGTTGAGTGAAGACGAAGGAGAGCTGCAAGGCTTGGTGGATGAGTTTGAGAGAGTGTGTAGGAAACGGAATCTAAAGGTGAATGTAGGGAAGAGTAAAGTGATGGTCTTTGAGAGAGGTGAAGTCAGTGAATGTACAGCAAGGTTGGATGGTGAGGAATTGGAAAATGTGAGTACGTTTAAGTACTTGGGTAGTGTGATGAGTAAGGATGGAGGTTTGGAGGGTGAAGTGCTTGAAAGGGTACAGCAGGGAAGAAAGGTTGCTGGTTCTTTGAAAGCAGTGATAAGAAACAGGGAAGTGAGCATGGAAGTGAAAAAGTTACTACATGACAGTATTGTGATACCAACTCTAACGTACGGAAGTGAAGCGTGGACGTTGTTGGAAGGACACAAGTCAAGAGTGAGAGCCGTGGAAATGAGTTATTTAAGAGGAGCCTGTGGAGTCACATGGAGAGACAGGCTGACGAATGAGGATATAAAGGAGCGTTGTGGTGTTGATGTGGATGTGATAGGAAGCGTTATGAGGAACACACTGAGGTGGTTTGGCCATGTGGAGAGGATGGAGGGTGAAAGACTGACGAAGAGAGTGTATGTGAGTGAGGTGGAGGGGGAAAGAGGGAGGGGGAGGCCGAGGATGAGATGGAGAGATGGGGTGGAGAGGTATATGAGAGAGGGGGGTGTGAGTTGGGAGCAGGGGAGTGAAATGGCGGGGGACAGGGCGACTTGGAGGCGATTTGTTTGTGGCCACCCCAAACGGGATTGAGGCGTCTGGCAATAGATAGATAGATAGATCATCCAGTTCTACGTTGCCCCATGAGGAGCATAGGACCCGGGGCTAGATAGTTGGTCTCGACTTAAGATGAGTGACCAGCCTCATTCATCCCTGAGTGGCATTATGTGAGCAATGAACCCCAATCACCCCTTGGATATAAACCTTCACCGGCTCAATCCGATTGGAGCGCAAAAATTACCCACTAAACCACCAGGCGCCAAAATTTGGTTATGTGATTATCACCCAGCATAGTAAATCGTTTCCTGGTGTATAGGAAATCGTTTGGCTTGTCACTTAGTGCAGCGTCACCCAAAGGCAGAAGGAAGAGGAAAGAATGAAGGAAAGATTGACAGAAAAGGGGGTGTAAAGTCACCCGTAGACAGAAAAACGGAGACAGAATGAAGGAGAGACAGAAGAAGGTGGAAGAAGAGGAGGATGGAGGAAAGAGCAGACACCCGAGAGCAGACTACATCGAGTGAGTGGATGGTGAGCGCCCCATCTGCATATATATATATATATATATATATATATATATATATATATATATATATATATATATATATATCTATCCATCATCCAATCCAATGTTGCCCCATGAGAAGTCCAGCGCTAGGCAGTTGGTCCTGACATTTAAGATGAGAGCGACCAACCTCACTCATCCCTGAGTGGCATTAGGTGAGCAATAAACCCCAGTCACCCCTTGGATTTAAACCTTCAACGGCTCAATCCGACTGGAGCATGATAATTACCCACTAAATCACCAGGCGCCAAAATTTGGTTATATGGTTACCCCCAGCGTAGTAAATGGTTTCCTGGTGTACAGGAATCCATTTGGCTTGTCACTCAGTGAAGAATCACCCACAGGCAGAAGGAAGAGGAAACAATGAAGGAATGAAAGACAGAAGAGGGAGTGTAAAGTCACCCGCAAGCAGAAAGACGAGGAAAGAATGAAGGAAAGAAAGACAGAAGAAGATGGAAGGAAAGAAAGATGGAGGAGAGGACAGGGCAGACACCCGATAGCAACACTACATTGAGTGAGTGGATGATGAGCGCCCCCACCTACCACACACACACACACACACACACACACACATATATATATATATATATATATATATATATATATATATATATATATATATATATATATCTGTCTATATCTATCTATCTCTATCTATCTATCTATCTATCTATATATATATATATATATATATTGTTACATATATATTGTTACATAGCCTATGATTTCATCATCCTTTGTGTAATTTTAACGCACAGTGTGCTGCATGTTTGATCACGAGCGTGTTCTGCCTCAGTTCCCCCCTTCTACCGTTATAGTAGAGTAAGTCGACATCTCTGTTATACTTTGCGGGATTGTCATCTCTTTGTCCCCATGGCTTCATTTGCGCGTCCTTATTACAAGTTGTATCAAGCTCTCCTGGCTCCTATATAATGAGCTCAGTCTCTGCATCATTGCCACTTAGATCTGCTCCTCATTTTGTTCACATCTCTGTCCTCCCCTGTACAGATATTATTATTGTGAGTGCTCAAGAAGTCTCCAACCATCTAGCAGCTGTGTGTAATTTGAGTATAACTGTTGTTGCATTTTTTCTTGTACTGTATAGCATAAGTTTAATTTGTAGGCCTAGTGAAGTTTTTGTAATTCGTGTGGGGTTCTTTATGTCAGTCATTTTTGATAATAGTTTGTATCTGTAATAATTTATCTGGCATTCACTGAGTATTATCTGGTATCTCATTTTATCAGGGCTGACTTAGATAAATTTACTCTTGCTAATTTTGTGTTAATAGAGGCTATTGCAGTTAACCATATATTTAACCTGTTTATTTGCCATTACATTATCCTTATGAGTTCTGAATGTTTTGTTGTTAGTTTGTGCATTAAACTTTAACTTGTAGTTTTACCTAACTCTTTTGTTTTGAACCTGGAACTTTACGGGACAGTAGTGACTCTTCGTATTCTCACTTAAAGTGTACATTATCTTTCTCTGTTCCGTAACATAAATTTGGCGACCTCATATCAGGATATTCAGGATATTATCATAAGGATATTGTTTGATATTTTGTGACTGTGATATATTCATGATGGCTACTATTTCTACACTTGATGAAGCCAGGGATTTTTTTGTCAAATGTGCAAACAGTGTGTGATATAGAAAACAGAACAAAGAATGAACTTAAGCTTGTTGCTCAACAATTGGGAATTGCAGTTCACTCTCATCATTCTAAAGATCAAATTGTTGGCATGATTAATAAAAGCTTGTTTAATGTAACTCCTCCAAATGAGCAAACGCAGATTGAATTAGCTAAGTTACAGCTAGCCCTGCAGGAGGCTCGTGTGAAGGAAGCTGAATTTCAAGCACGTGCTAAGGAGGCTGATGTTAAGGAGGCAAATGCTCGTATTCAAGAGGCAGAGGTACGGGCTCAGGCACAAATTGAGCTTGCCAGGATTCAGGCAGACCATGAGTATCGCATGAAACAAGGTGGAACTGGATCATCTTGCTCTGATGATTTTGATGTGGCTAAAAATGTTAAACTTGTCCCTCCTTTTAATGAATCTGATTTAACAAAGTATTTTCAGTTGTTTGAGAGGGTAGCTACAGGTTTTAATTGGCCTAAGGAGTATTGGCCAGTACTCCTTCAAACTGTTCTCACCGGTAAAGCTCAAGTAACTTATGCATCTTTGCCTCAGGATCAGTCTGATAATTATGATGTAGTTAAGAGCTTGATTCTTAAGGCCTATGAGCTTGTTCCTGAAGCTTATAGAGTAAAATTTAGGACAACTTACAAGCAAGATAAGCAATCCCATGTTGAGTATGCAAAAATCAAAGAAGATTTGTTGGAACAGTGGTTAAATTCTAAGAATGTGGATTCTGATTTTGGTAAATTTAAGCAGATGATTTTGCTGGAGGACTTCAAAAGGTGTATTTATAAAGATGTAAGCCTATATCTTGATGAGAAAAGAATAGATAATTTGTCTGATGCTGCAGTTTTAGCTGATGAGTATGTTCTCACTCACAAGAGATATTTTAGAGGAAAAAGGAAAGCTGAGAGTCAGTACGTTGCCTCTACTCAAAGTACAGGTAACAGGAAAGAAAATAAAGATGATGTTTCTCAGGAAGTAAATACCAGCTTCACCTCTAGATTTCAGAAAAGTAAATGTACTTATTGTAGTAAGCTTGGTCATACTACGGAGAGATGTTTCAGGAGACAGCGTGATGTGAACAAAAAGGAGTCTTTAAATATTCAGTCAATTGGTCTAGTGTCCACTCTTGAGAGTTCCCAGAATTCTTTAACTGAGTTAACTGAACCTGCTTTGAGGGGTAACTTAAATTCTCATGATGGAGCTCCTCTTTTGAGCAGTAACGTGGGTGACACTCTCAAGAGTTCATGTGCTAATTTCCTGTCTGATGGTTTTGTCAGTCCTCTGGACAGTAATGACAGGAAATCAGTTAAAATATATCGTGATACAGGTGCTTGCCAATCCCTTATGCTGACCAGTGTTCTAGGCTCTAATGTTAATTCCTCTGATGAAACTGTAATCTTACAAGGTGTAGGGAATAATTACTTCTCTGTTCCTCTGTGCAGAGTGAATTTAGAGTCTGGTTTTGTTAATGGTTCTGTTATGGTTGGGTTGGTTGAGACACTCCCAATGTCAGGTGTAACTTTCTTACTTGGAAATGATATTGGTGGAAGTCAAGTGTGTCCAGCTCCTCAGTTGTCTAGTGAGCCAGTGGCTGCGTCCCAGGATTGTGATGTCCCTGATGTGTTCCCTGCATGTGCTGTCACTAGGGCTAAGTCTAAAGTTACTGGTGATTTAGAGGATAATGATGATGATGATGTTATCCTAGCTGACACTTTTCTTGCTAATTTGGACCACTCACCAGATGAGGCAGTACCCCGTAGTGTTGATAATTTGTCTCGTCAAGAGTTGGTTGAGTTGGAGGTTGCTGACCCTGAGTTGAAAGGTCTAGCTAACTCTGCTTACAGTGAAGAAGAGTCAGCCGGTGCTTCTACTTGTTATTATGTAAAGTCAGGAGTACTTATGAGGAAGTGGAGACCCCCAACAGCATCAGCCGAGTGTGAATGGGAGGTTGTACATCAAGTTGTCATCCCTCGTGTTTGTAGGCAGGATATCATTAGAGTGGCTCATGATTCCAGTTTGGCAGGACACCTTGGAGTGAGGAAGACTGTGGCACGCATTTTCAAACACTTCTACTGGCCAGGTATCTTCAGGGATGTTTCCTGGTATTGTAAGTCTTGTCACACCTGTCAGGTTGTGGGGAAGTGTAATCAGACCGAAAAGGTTGCACCTCTAGTTCCCATTCCTCCTTTTGAGGCGCCTTTCACCCGTGTGTTGGTGGATATTGTGGGCCCTCTTCCTAAGACTTCTTCAGGATTTTCTTATGTGTTGACCATGATTGATATGGCTACTCGTTATCCTGAAGCCATTCCACTTAGAAACATCTCAGCAAAGAACGTGGTTAAGGAAATGCTGGGGTTCTTCACAAAGTTTGGTCTGCCCAAGGAGGTACAGTCAGACCGAGGAAGTAATTTCATGTCAAATGTTTTCAAGCAGTCTCTGAAAGAGTTGGGCATCTCCCAGATCACGTCTTCAGCTTACCATCCCCAGACCCAAGGAGCGTTGGAGAGATACCATCAAACACTCAAATCGATGCTCAAGAAATACTGTTTGGAACATCAGAAAGACTGGGATAAAGGTCTTCCATTCGTTGTGTTTGCTGCAAGAGAATCTCCAAATGAATCACTGGGCTTCTCACCTTTTGAACTACTGTTTGGCCATGAAGTAAGAGGACCCCTTAAGTTACTCAAGGAATGCTGGCTGTCGGAGGAAGATGACGTCAACCTGCTGGAGTATGTGATGAAGTTCAAAGAACGGCTGTCCACTGCTTTACAGCTGGCGAGAGAGAATTTAGGAGCTGCTCAGGAGAAGATGAAGACTTGGTATGATAAGAAGTCCAGGTTACGCCACTTTCAGCCAGGAGATCAGGTTTTGATTCTGCTACCAGTTCATGGGCAACCTCTTCAAGCCAAGTTTAGTGGCCCTTATTTCGTGGAGAAGAAACTCAGCGATGTCAACTATGTCATCGCCACACCAGATCGTAGAAAGAGCAAGCAACTATGTCACATCAACATGCTAAAGTTATATCACAGGCGGGACGAAAATAATCCAGTCTGCACTGTAGCTGTTCCACCCGAGTCTGCAAGTGAAGCTCTCCCATGCAGTATGAGCCTGAGTGATAGTTTGGGGAAGAATCCTGATATCATGAATGATCTCCAGACTAAGCTTTCTCATCTACCACCCAAGGAAAGGCAGGAGTTTTCGGCATTACTGCAGGAGTACCCGCAAGTGTTCCGTGCTACTCCAGGAAGAACCACTGTGTTGATGCATGATGTCGATGTTGGAGACGCAAAGCCAATTAAATTGCCTCCTTACCGTGTGAACCCAGTGAAAGTTCCTCTCATCCAGAAGGAGCTTGGCTACCTGTTGGACCACAAGATGATTGAGCCCTGTCAGAGCGAGTGGAGTTCTCCTGTCACTCTGGTCCCTAAGCCAGGTGGGTCACAGCGGCTTTGCATTGACTACAGACGTGTTAATCAGATAACCAAAACAGACACTTACCCTCTCCCTTGTGTGGAAGATTGCATAGACAAGATCGGAAAGGCTAGGTACATAAGTAAGTTTGATTTGTTAAAGGGATACTGGCAAGTACCTATGACTGAACGTGCTAGGGAGATCTCATGTATTGTAGCATTAGGAAAGACATTTGCATGTTCTGTAATGCCATGTACAGATTGTTTTAGAGTAATAAGAAATTTCCTTTGTAAATTTCTTTTTTCTTTGTGGGGAGGTGTTACATAGCCTATGATTTCATCATCCTTTGTGTAATTTTAACGCACAGTGTGCTGCATGTTTGATCACGAGCGTGTTCTGCCTCAGTTCCCCCCTTCTACCGTTATAGTAGAGTAAGTCGACATCTCTGTTATACTTTGCGGGATTGTCATCTCTTTGTCCCCATGGCTTCATTTGCGCGTCCTTATTACAAGTTGTATCAAGCTCTCCTGGCTCCTATATAATGAGCTCAGTCTCTGCATCATTGCCACTTAGATCTGCTCCTCATTTTGTTCACATCTCTGTCCTCCCCTGTACAGATATTATTATTGTGAGTGCTCAAGAAGTCTCCAACCATCTAGCAGCTGTGTGTAATTTGAGTATAACTGTTGTTGCATTTTTTCTTGTACTGTATAGCATAAGTTTAATTTGTAGGCCTAGTGAAGTTTTTGTAATTCGTGTGGGGTTCTTTATGTCAGTCATTTTTGATAATAGTTTGTATCTGTAATAATTTATCTGGCATTCACTGAGTATTATCTGGTATCTCATTTTATCAGGGCTGACTTAGATAAATTTACTCTTGCTAATTTTGTGTTAATAGAGGCTATTGCAGTTAACCATATATTTAACCTGTTTATTTGCCATTACATTATCCTTATGAGTTCTGAATGTTTTGTTGTTAGTTTGTGCATTAAACTTTAACTTGTAGTTTTACCTAACTCTTTTGTTTTGAACCTGGAACTTTACGGGACAGTAGTGACTCTTCGTATTCTCACTTAAAGTGTACATTATCTTTCTCTGTTCCGTAACAATATATATATATATATATATATATATATATATTTATATATAGATATATTTATATTTTCTCTCTCTCTCACTCTCTCTCTCTATAAATATATTCTCTCTCTCTCTCTCTCTCTCTCTCTCTCTCTCTCTCTCTCTATATATATATATATATATATATATATATATATATATATATATATATATTGTCTCTCTCTCTCTCTCTCTCTCTCTCTCTATATATATATATATATATATATATATATATATATATATATATATATATATATATATATATATATATACACACACACTAAACTCCCATCCTGTTTATCTGTTTGCCTATTTGTACCTTCAGTTATTTGAAATGGTCCATTACAGAGCAAATATTTTTGAATCAACATACCTAAAATGCACTAATTTAATGAATGTTAAAAAAAAAAAAAAGTGCGATAGGCTTCCGGTTACCAGAAATGTTAACACCCGTCCATGTCTTATGCAATAAATGTGGAGAGGCATTTCATTGAAGTTTCGTGTCTCTGCAGAGAGAGAGAGAGAGAGAGAGAGAGATTGAGAGAGAGCGAGAGAGAGTTTTTCTGCCTATCTGTCGTCTATGCAAATCAAGGGGGATGCATATAGAACTCTTTTAACAGCTCTGACAGGTGTAACTTCTTACAATGAATTTGCCTGCTTTAAACATGTACATTACATAAGCTAAAGCGACTAGTCTGATGGCCAAGATTATTGTTAATTAGAAATACTCATCGTGGTGGAAAGATGGTAGCCAATTACCGTATAATTTTTTAAAACTTGTGTAACTATATTACTAGCTACAGCAGGTCGGATGGGTAGACGGATTGGTGGGATGGGTGGGCGGGTAGTGAGAAAACAAGACCACGATAGGAATAGGTCGATGGAGAATATAACCCTGGGAAAATAGACCTAAGGATGAAATAGGAACCCGAGAGTCTTCTCCCATGAGGGCCATCCAGGGTCCCAGGTAATGCACGCTCATAGTGTTCTCCCCAGGCAACGTCGGGTACCCCTTCTAGTGTATATATATATATATATATATATATATATATATATATATATATATATATATATGGAGATTTTCCCTGCCTGCTCATATAAATGCCACCCAATTCCCTGGCCTGTATTCTCGTCATGTAATGAGGCTCCCTAGCATCTCTTTCTTAACAATTTCTTTTCAAGACTATCCATTGCCATCTTTGGTGTAACTTCTTATATAATCCTAATAACATTTCTTTCTAAGTGATTTATTTTCCAAATTACCAATTACCATCCTTGGTTTTGTTTCTTATATACTTTTAATATCAGTACAAATTGCTTAACACACAAAAATGTACTGACAGTGCAGAATCAGAAATAAACTACTTAGGAAGCGTTAGTAAGCATCCCAGCCACACCAGTATACCGCTCCCTGTCCTCCGAAGAGGCAGCATCAGTCTATAGATCACCAACTTCAATTCCGGATTAGTATGGACACAACAATAACAACAACAGCATCATAAAGAACAAGAGCAACAACTACTTTACTCATATTCAGTTTCTTTTAGTTTATTTTTCTAGCTAGGTATAACATTCGAATATTCTGAGATCATCAAGATATCCCTGTTACACATAATTCACGAACCCGAGTATTCTTAAAACCTTACCAACCTTCTTACCTCACAAAGTTATATTCCTTAGAGTTCCCATTACTATTGCCATCATTATTAAATTTCAATACTCATGACATACCAATGTCTCACACTCATTGGTTGATATAGAGACAACAGCTCCCCTCTCAATTGGCATAGTTTATCGTACTTGGTTCGTTGTTACCGCTTGCCACCATTATTAATAGCTTGGTCGTTGGTACTTGTAGGAAGATAGGGAGGTCGGTTTTAGATCGTCGGGGCACTGCCAGAATAAATTTGTGAGACGTAGGATGGCTCGAACTCGTCACTGCTTATTACACGGTGTCATCAGCTTGAGTGGATAGGTAGGTCTCTGTCTGTCTGTCTTTCTTTCTTTCTTTCTCACTTCCTCCGTTTGTGTATCAGTCAGGTGAGTTAGAGCACTCTGGGGTTATGAAGTTTATTGTACAGTTATTTCGAACTGAGAGTTAGAGTGTAATACAGTGAGATGGTAAAGCCTCCTAGCTGACCTTCGTGTTATCGGGCCTTCTCTCCAACCCCTTCTGAACTGAAGGGAATCTCTGTGACTTTATATACAGCTTGGAGAGGATGTGTGTGTGTTTGATGTAGTGTCTAGTAGATTTCCATTCACGTGGACAAACTGACTAGGGCTGGTTACTCCATGTGTTTGAATACGTCATGAAATTCTTGGTTGTTCGGACTAAAAAGAGATTGTTTGAGATACATCGTATGTTAAGAATTCTTGATAGTCTGGGACAACAAGATTGTGGATATACATTATGTGGATTGACATTCCTAGTGAGAAGCTATGTATGTCAAAAGCAGACACTACATCCTGTGCACTGTGTTATGAGACATACATACTAGAACCTATATAATGTCTACATATCGCTCTGTCACGCTAGACTGTCATACCAATGACAGTAAATATTGTCATAATATATCAATGCATATTATACACACATTACAATCAACTTGTAAGCCAATTAAGTGAAATACATAATATTTTAAATGTGACATAATTGTGACAATGTAGTGATCATAATTGTAACCATTGTAGCAATATAATTGTAACAATAAAACTGTACATGTATAATAGATATATAAATATAAGAGCAATATTACAATAATACAATGGCAAGTCTATTGTAGTCAATTATACAGTATATATGAGAAGGACTTGCTGTATATATTCATATATAAATGAGACATAATAGTATAATTAAAGGAAGCCTATTTTATGTGTAACCCTTATTTTGCTATTTTATATAAAACTATATACACAATATTTACAATACTTATTCAGTTTGTCTCACTTGTACAGAACAGTCCTTAAACACTGATTCCAGGTTAGCAATCCTTGCTTTCATTCTGTACATGGCCTACATAATGTCTACATCCCCACACAAGGAGAAGCAGTTAGTTAAAATATGCCAAATGATACACCTTTCCCTGTAGCACTTCACATCCCTACACATTTCCTTGTTACCCACCCCATGCACACATCTGATGACATAAACTCCATGAGATCCACAGAATGTACACTTTTACAACACTAGAGAAATAACTGGTGTGCCAAGTGCTCATCTGGTACACAAGCACATATTTTACTCCAGTTCAACCCATTTCCAGTACAAACTCCCTAAGTTGTGTTACGCAGATCTCCATTCTTTCACCTTCACTTTTCAGTCTACACATGGATCACACACTTACACCCCAACCGCCTACAAACACGGCCTAATTGGATGATAAGACTACCATAACAATTACACTCATCACAGTCTGCACACTCCAGCAAAACAACCCGCCTTCAACACACTTCAAGCATGGATCTGGGTGAATGGACTGGCAATCACTCAAGACAAATCTACCACCAAACACATCATCATCAGCAATCAGGGGCACAGGTACACGATGAACATGACATTTATAAATGTACACTCATCCAAAAACGAATGGAGCCCCTTACCGCATGCATCATTCTAAAACATGGACGAAGCATTGTGGTATATGGGGCACCCTGTGGATGTGGGTGTAAATATTATCGCTGGTAATTATAAGGACACGAATCTCACAGCACACCACATAATGGGTGCTATATTTTTTTGAGGTACTGGGGTTTGCAGTGTGTCTGCAGAACTCGTTCACTTTCGCATCCACTGAACCTCGTCGGTGTGATACTTTTATTATTAAGTGTACCAGTGACACACACACACACACACACACACACACACACACACACACACACACACACACACACACACACACACACACATGCAACACACACGCACGCACGTAAGCGGGCGCGCCTTCCACTAAGATCCTTGGCTAATGAGAATCCTTTATTATTTATGTGATTAAGGAAATTTTTAAACCCTTCAGGACAATGACATCTTGCGTATTTCATCCATGCTGTAGATTTTTCAGCTGAGGAGACGATAGAGAGGAAAGTGTTGACAGGAAATATAACCTCCTAGAACATGAGGACGGATTTTGTTAGTAGAATGCAAGATCAAGCTGGGAGGAATGTGATGGACCAGGAGAGAGAGGAGCAGTCAGGGAGAGAGACTGAAAGTCGAGTTGCTGAGGATCAATGAAATGGCAGATGAATACAGGACCAAAATAGAGGAGTTAAAATCACTGAATTGGAATGAAGTGGATCTGGACAGCCTGGGGAATGCATATATGGATTGCTTAATTATGAATGCTAAAGCGGTGTGTGGTGTGACAAGAGTAACAACAAAGAAGAAATGTACTGCATGGTGGGATGAAGAGGTTAAGAGAGCAGTGGAGGAAAAGAGGAAGAAGTGGCTACAGTGGTTACAGGACAGGGGTTCAACAGAAATGGGAAATGAATATGTTGAAAGCAAGAAGCACGTAAAGAGACTAGTGAAGAGGAAAAAAGAAGAATGTAAATGATGATCTAGGAAGAAAAATGAATGCAAATTACTCTGAAAATAGGAAGTTATTCTGGAAAGAAGTGCGGAAATGTAGAAGTGACAGTGGAAAGAAATGTGAAAGTGTGAAGGATGTAAGTGGTAGATTATTAATCCATGGGGATGAAGTAAGGACCAGATGGAAAGAATATTTCGAAAGCCTGATGAATGGGAATAGAGAGAGCTGAGCTGCTGTAAGGTTTTGGAGGTGTCCAGAGACGGAACGCAGTAATGGGAAACATGACACTCGCACAGGCTCAAAACTCTGTGAAACGCCTGGAAAATGGGAAAGCAGCTGGGGTTGATGAGGTGTATGCAGAGATGATTAAGTGTAGTGGTGAGAGCGGAATTAAGTGCTTGTTGGAGATATGTAAGAAGGCATGGATGAGTGAAACTGTGCCGGCGGAGTGGAAAAAGGCTGTGACTGTACCTCTGCACAAAAATAAAGATGAGGAAAATGAGTGCATGAATTATCGTGGTATAAGTTTATTAAGTGTCGTAGGGAAGGAACATGGAAGAATTATTTTGGAGAAAGTAAGAGAGATATTAGAAGTCTTGATGAGTGATGAACAGGGTGGCTTTGGGAGTGGCAGAGGATGTGTGGATCAAATATCTGCAGTGAGACAGATAACCGAGAAGGCTTGTGAGAAGGACTATAATGTGTTTATGGTATTTATGAATCTGGAGAAAGATTACGACAAAGTAGACAGAGAAGGAGTGTGAAAAGTCTTGCACAGGTACGGTGTAGATGGTGAGCTGCTAGGTGCCGTCAATAGTTTTTATGATGGTAGTGATGCATCTGTTAGGGTTAATCGGCATCTAAGTGAATGGTTCACGATTGGTGTGGGTGTGCGACGTCCCAATAGTTGGATGGGTTGATGAGAGAAGTAAAAACACGATTAATGAATTGGGGGATGGCGTTGGTAATGAATGGTGATGGATTGAATATCTCAAATTTGTAGTATGCTCATGGTGCAGTACTACATGCAAATACCGCACACGAACTTGATAGACTAGTGCAGAGTTTTGCTGATGTCTGTGAGCATCGTGGCTTGAGAGTAAATGTAGAAAAGAGTAAAATGATGGTTACTGAGAGAGAAGGTGACTCCCAGTGTGATGTTACAGTCAATGGTGCGAGACTGGGTACAGTAACAGAAAAGTGAGAAAATGTGCAAAAGCAGTGGAAAGTAGGGACACAAGGAAGGAAAGTAGCTGGTGCAATGAAGGCCTTGATTAGAAACAGAGGCTTGAGTGCTGAAGCTCCACGAGGCTTACATGAAGTAGTGTTAGTGCCAACTTTAAGATATGGATGTAAGAGTATGGTGAGGCATGAAAATGAAAAGTCAGGAGTAAGAGCAGTGGAGATGGGATTGCTGAGGAATGTATGTGGAGTACAGAGAGTTGATAGGATTCGAAATAATGTGATTCGTGAAAGATGTGGAGTGAGGAAGTCTGAGGACACCAGAATGGAAGAGAGTGTACTGAGATGGTATGGTCATGTGGAGAAAATGGATAACAATTGAGTGGCGAAAAAGGTATCTCTGAGCGAATTTGAAGGAGGGAGGAGTAGCGGTAGGCCAAGGAGGTGGTGGAGGGATATGGTGGTTGAGTGTGTGAGGAAGAGAGGTGTGGAAGTCGGTAAGGCTAGGGGACTGACGAGAGATCGAGCTGGCTGGATGAATATTGTGAGAAGTGCATGACCAGGGATTTAGCACCCCGATTAAAGATGACAGCGTCCAGATTTACTCTATCGGTTACGTTTATGTGAAGCTACCGAACATGGTGAAAGTTTTGGCGTATCAGGTTTCGGGGGCTTGAATGGTGAGTGAATGGAAGCGTGGCCCACTGATTTGGGAAAATTCGGGTTGTCTGGACACTGCTACTCCTCACCCTGCCCTAGGGTGGGAAAGGAGGTCTGGATGATGATGGTGGACATGTTGAGTGCGGGAAGAGAGGAAGAGGCGGCCTTAATTGCTCGAAAGATGAATTGATAGAATAAATTTTGAGGGCTGTTGCCTCTCCTGATCATAAAGATGCTCTGCTTTTGTACCAAGGATGCTTACTAGAGTGTATGCATGAGAAATGTTAACCTGTATGGTGGAGAGTTGTCCTGAAAGAGAAAAGGGTACATTCGGATTGAAGCACACAGAGAAAAGAATGCTTGAGATGGGTGGGTTTGATTTCACTAAGTAACAGAAATCGAAATACTCAGAATAAGAGTAATGTGCTGCGAGAGACATCTAGTAGGCTATAAGTAATTTTAGTGAGTTGATGCAAACTGATGGTCATGAAGGCATGGAAAACCTGAGAGAAGGGATGAGGATGGTTGCCTGAGCTGGATCATAGGTGTGAACTTGGAGAGAAAAGTGGCTAGGGGCAGCTTTACGATATGGTGTGAAGTTCTGCCTCTAGATCTCCAGGCAAGATGACTGAGCAGAAACAAAAATGGCTAAGGATCTTGTTATGGAGATGCCATTAGGGGAAAGGACCTACACAAGTCAGTTTAGTTATTAGTGTCTAGTTGCGATATTCTAGTACGGTTAGGAAGCTTACTAACACCTCTTCCTTACAGATATATTTCTGATTCTGCTGCGTTATCGTATTCTTGTGTGTTATTCATGGAAAGACATAAGAAGCAAAACAGGAGATATTAATGCATAGTTTAGAGATTAAATAGTTAAGGACGAGGTGTTAGGGTGCCTTCTTACACAACAAGAATACGGGCCTAAATGTACACGCTGGAAGTGACGCGATAGAGTTTTGAAGGAATCCTCAGTGCGATTATGTCTTCCAGCCCACAGTGAAGGGTTTAACAAACAGACATACTAGATGTATGAAAAGTAGTTGCTTAAGTAACTTACACATTAGCACTGTCAATACATTTTCATCACAGCTGCATTCACTGAAGGCTGCTGGTACGTTTAAACTAAGACTGCATCTTTTGAAATGAAAAGTTTGATAAATTAACTGTACCTTCTATTAAATTCCTGGTACCGTTAATTTAATAAGGAAAATATATAACACGTTTTTACTTGTATGATTTTTTCTCCTATTGTTGTTACTGTGCAATTCTACGGAGAATTATTATTTTTATCGTTAACTTCCACCTTCTCTTCTGTGGCTGCAAAATTTGGTAAAAGTATGAAGAGCTGAGGTGCAGAGAGCCGTGATGATTTTTCTGTCTTGAGGTTGCCTGCTTAATAATGAAGTTGGCTAACGACTTAAATCTGCACCAGCTGTCGATATCTCATTAGCCATCACATTTCCAAATAATTTCTTAACACACACACACACACACACACACACACACACACACACACACACAATTTTGTGCTTTTGGTGATGCTTAGTGGAGACTGTTTTGACGCTCTTCGGCTATAATTGACTTTTCTTTGGAAAAAAGAAAATCTTGTACCACTGGAAGACAATTTCCATAACAATTTCAAAGAACATGACGTGCCACGCTTGGTTCAACAGCTGGAAGATAATGTTTTTG
The DNA here is from genome assembly GCF_032717465.1 of Coenobita brevimanus. Classification (NCBI taxonomy): domain Eukaryota; kingdom Metazoa; phylum Arthropoda; class Malacostraca; order Decapoda; family Coenobitidae; genus Coenobita; species Coenobita brevimanus. Next base: position 18,500,556 of record NC_136956.1, read on the forward strand.
TGTTCCTCGGCCGTGCGAAAATTACAAGCCTATTGAGCAATAATTTTACACACCAAATTTCGGCTGAACTTGGTTTTCTCACTGGCTTTGCTTGCCCGGACATTGATATAGGAAAAAACAAAAGCATTTTCTGTTGTAAAAAAAAAAAAAAAAAATACGGGAAACACGAAATTAATTGAAATGTCAAGGAAAAAATATTGAGGAACGTAACTCTTTCCGTCATGCTGTGTGCAAGGGAACATATAAAACATTATTATGACATTCCATTGATTTTATATTGCAATTTTTATCCTGATATGTGTGGCAGGGAGAGAGAGAGAGAGAGAGAGAGAGAGGGAGGAGGGGAAATACGTATTGTAGCAGTTTTTAATAAATCACTGGCAGAGTCTGTCATTTCAACGCAATTTCATATTTTGCAATATGTGTTTTGCATATGGTGGGATAAAACGGTATATGAGGTATATGAGTGAGGGTGGGTTGAGTTGAGGAGAGGCAGTCTGATGGTGGAGGACATGGTAAAATAACGGCAGTGTGTTTGTGGTCAACCTTTCTGGGCTGAGGTGCCTGTTTATAGAGATACTGGAAATTTTTAGTAGCAAATTTAAGGCAAGATTAGGCTACCTGGATTAAGATTGCAGGACAGTATTAGTTTATTTATTATCATTATTTTTTTTATTCATCATGACATTTTATTCCACTTGGGAGAGACCTTACGGTAGACTGCTGAGAAGCACTATCATTTAAGAATTTAATAGGATGGGCACTGTTGTAGTTTGTTGCTACTACCGACAGTCATTCAACTTAGGTAAGACTCCCACCTGTCGTAGCAAAGAAGTGAAATGGTTCAGATTCTTATATCGATAGTACTGTCACGAATCAAACTCGCGACATTTTCCTTTTGTGAGAAACCACGAACTTTAGTGAAAACTCACTGTGTATCGTTCAGTTAACCGTTTCTCTCTCCATTTCGATGGTAGACTTTTTTCAAAACATTCGTCACTGTTTCAAAAGTGACCGTTCTAATGCATGTCATTAAGTGCTCTACTGAGTGATATTATAGTTTCTATATTGTTCGGCTGAGGCTTGCCTCAACCGTTGGCCACGCCTTCTTCCGGCTGGCCTGGGCATCCTACCCACACATCGAATTTGAATCAGTCTTTTATATGTCGCGACGGAGTGTGGTTCTGTGCTCCAGTAGTGAGAGTGAGAGAGGTCTTCTAGCACCCAGACTCCACTAGATCTACAGTTCTCCAGGCTCCCACCCTTCCTTGGTGATACGCTACATTGACCAGTATTTCCTTTTCGTATTTTCCAAGGTTTAAGAGGTTAGCTTCTGAGTCACTGAGTGAGTGCGATCTCTTTATTTTGAATTCATTTTGAAATATAACGTTAAATTTATTTCTTTGTAATCAATAAATTTAACAGTTCTTTTTCTTGAGCTTAATGTAATGTAAACTCGTGTTTCATTTCTTCATACTAAGCTTATTTCTCTATTAGCTCCTAGCTTGCAGAAACGCTTTGCCATTCATAACTGGTACTTAGGCCAGTCTTTTTGTATTAAGCTTAAAATCCATTGTGCCTTCTAGGAGTTAACGCATCAGCAAGAACCTGATATCATTAATAGTATTAGTTATTTATTGTCAGGGGTGAAGTCACTTTCTCCAGAGGCTAACAGTACTAATAAATAGCAATTGTGAGTAATTAGTCTCTGCTGTGTACTGTTGAGAAAGTTTATAAATTCTCATTCTGAGAGAATCGGCGAAGCAAGCCGGCATAAAGTAATCATTGCTTGATTTAGCAAGACGATTCATTGTCCCTGCTCTTCAGTATTATTGAGAATTATCGTTTAATATTGTTTACTTTTAAAAACCCCGTGACAATTGGCGACCTCGCCAGGATATTAACTCTTAGCTCTAAAGCTCTTCACGAGATAATACTCATTCGTTCATACTTAGGTATTTATCATTAAAGTCTATAGGCACTACCTTACTGGTGATTATTGATTCATTTTATTAATTTACATAATAGTTTTCACAGTCAGTTGTTTGTTTAATTTTCTTTCTTTACCAGTTTAATTAGATAAAACTGGTCACCACTAACCTGTGCCTATATTCTTTATTCTCAATTACTGACATCTCTTCGCAAAAAAAAATTGCAGTCAGAACTGAATTGCTAGTACTTAGATTGAGTTAGCATCATGTCGACCAGCATCTATGTACAGGAAGCCAAAGATATGGGTCTTACAGACCCAACTGAAATTAAAAATTACGTCCTCTCTCGGCTTAGTCACGAGCAGCAACGCGAGAGTGATGCTCATGAAGAGTGTAGAATCCAACGCAAACACGAGCGAGAACAATGCGAACACGAACAAAAACAACGTGAACTCGTGTTAGAATATGAGTGAGAACAGTGTGAGAAACGAGAGAGAGAACGTCAATACGAGATACAACAATGCGAGAGAGAACGAGAACACAAATGTGTCGAGCGAGAGGCGCGTGAAAAACATGAATTTGAAGTGCTGAAGCTCAAGCGAGATTCCTTGGCTTCAGACACGTCTGGTGCAGTTGGTCCAAGCTCCACGAGCGTTCTGCCTGCGCATGTTATGGCGACCCCACACATCAAGCTTCCCCCATACAAAGATGGCGAGCGAATCGAGCCATACATAGCTCGTTTTGAAGACATGGCTCAACTTTACCAGCTGGATGATGCAGCTAAGCGACATCAGTTTCTTAGCCTGTTTGAGGGCCCTGCCCTCGATATTCTCCACAGAATTCGTGGAGACAATCTCACGTATGAGATGATGAAAGCCGCACTCATTAAGGCATATGGTCTCACAGCAGACGACGCCAAAGTTCAGTTCATGCAAGCTCGTCTCCAAGACAAGGAGACAGCTGTTCAGTTCCTCGACCGTCTCACTGCTTACTTAGATGAGTGGATGGAGAAAGATGAAACTCCTTCCACGCGTGAGGGGATAACTGACCTTATGCTGCGCACGCAGCTAGAAAAGTCGTGGCCTACTGAGCTCATAGCACAGCTTAAGATCTGCCAGGTGAAAGATGCCAGCCAAATGGTGGAAAAGGCTGATGCATTCTTCACTGCTTACGGGTATCAAACTCGCAAGCAGCATATCTGGAACAGAAAACCTGATAAATCTGGGAAACCGTCTCAGACTGAACCCCAGCAACAAGGCCATTCTCAGAATAATGGCCAAGGTCCAAAACCGCAGAGGAAGGACCAGGGGCAAAACACTCAGAAACCTGAGTGGAAGAGGTACAACAGGTACCCTAACCAGCAGCAGTATCAGCCACGCAACCGACCGTCGGGACTGTCCTTTTCACCACCAGCTCAAGTGAATAGGAGGCAGGAGGCGAACGCAGCCTTCATTCCTCAGCAGCAGCACGGTGGTCACGTCCCTACCAGTACTGGTACTCCCCCACAGTTCACTAGTCCCACAGCGACAGTGAACCCCCCTCCACAGATGGCCAATGTTCCATCTTCCCAAGCAGTGAGTATGACCCCTCAAGTTTCTAGTTCACAAGACACCATGTTTGCCACATCATTTATTCAGCAGCCTCATGAGTGGCTAGCTGCTTCCTCCACAGGCCCTCCCATAGGTGACAGTGCCTTCCTTGTTCAGCCAGGGTTTGTGGGAGACATTCCTGTGAATGTCCTGAGACAATGGATCCTCAGGTTGCTCTGTCAAGCAGAGTCTAGTTCGGCCTGAGCAGTACACAGATCGACAGATCCATGCAAATCTTATTGATGGATCAGGGAGATTGTTCCCTGAGGCATGTATCCAGGTGGCATCTCCATTTTATACTGGTACGACAGTCGCAGTTGTCATGCCAGAACCTTTATTTGACCTAATCGTAGGTAATATTCCCGGTTTCAAGGATAGTTGCACCGATGATTACGCTACTCAGACTTCAGCTGCAGTAACTCGAGCCATGGCTGAGGCTCCAGACTGTCACCCCAGTGACCATTGAATCGCTGCAAGATCTGATGTGTAGCCAAATTGTTGTTCAAGAACAACATTCTGACCCAACATTTGCTCTCATGCGAAAGAAACAAAAGGGTAGAGTGATAAAGTATTCACAGGGAGGTCGAGCCAAGTTCCTTCGTAAACAAGGACGGCTCTACCGTGAGTCACGAACACCCGAGGGCGAGGTTCGACTGCAGTTTGTCGTTCCCGCCAAGTACCGCCTAGCAGTGTTAGAATGGGGTCATTGTTCAGCCTCAGGAGGTCACCTGGGCAAAAGGAAGACCCAGGGCCGTATCCGAGCTGACTTTTTCTGGCCAGGGATGGGACGAGACATAGATAGTTTTGTGCGTTCCTGCAATATGTGTCCATGTAACACCAATCAAGGACAAGTCCTTCCTGTGCCGTTTGTAACCACACCCATAATCTCTGAGTCAGTTGAGAGACAGGGTAGTGGTGAAGTGGGTGCAGACTTGACGTCTCGCCCATTGGGCCCACAGGACACATCATGTCCAGGGCCTGTACATACATATGTACCGTAAGTTAAGGGGGGAAAGTTCGAGAACTCGCAGAGGCAACCTGAGGTTGTGTCTGCGGACACACGAGCCCGAGTTTGCATAAGGATTCTCAGCTGCCCCGATATTGTATATACATGTGTACTGTAGGCTAAAGGGGGGAAGTTTGAGGACCCGTGTGCAGTCCGAGGCTGTGTCTGCGGACACACAAGCCCGAGTTTGCACAGGGATTCTCAGCTCCCCAATATTAATATAAGTACTGTAGGTTAAGGGGGAAGTTCGAGAAAGAACCCCGCAGAGGCGACCCGAGGCTGTGTCTGCGGACACACAAGCCCGAGTTTGCACAAGGATTTTCAGTTGCCCGATATTAATATAGGCACTAGGTTAAGGGGGAGGTTGAGGACCCGTGTGCAGTCCGAGGCTGTTTGAGGACACACGAGCCCGAGTTTGCATAAGGATTCTCAACTTGCCAACACTAATCGTAAGTGTAGAGTTAAATTTAACCAGTAAACTACACGAGTCCTCGAGACCAACGGCGTCCAGGGACTACGTTTCCTGGTTAATAATGTACCTAATAAATTAATGGCGACCTCGAATGTACGAAGTTTAGGCTGTCACTCGTATTTTTCAGCTAAAGCGTACCTTTCATAGCATGTACTGATTGCTAGGCTGAGAGAGTAATTGTAATGTAATAAGAATATTGTCTCATTGACACTTTTGATGCTCCACCTTAATTGATTTTGTAGGTACAGCGATGGGTGTAGCAGTCTCGCTGTGCGGGCCAGCTGATCGTCTGCCGCACGCTGCCGCCTCTTCTCCTCTGCCTTCGTCATCACCATATTAATATTTACTGTATCACTTTACACGTAGGTACAGTTACACTACAACTGTCACACCTACACCGTGTATCACATACACCACGCTACACAACAATTAGTTGTCAGTGTAAATGTAGCGAACTTTCGCTCAGTTTGACCTGAGTACAGGATTTTCACCATCGTCATGGAGTTTTTTCCCTCAAGCTTGCCTCTATTAACGTAAATATGAGGTTTTTACTCTCATTGGCGATAGTGATTTTCTCCTGTAGCAGGATAGCACACACACCACAGTGTGAATCTTGTGTGACTGAGTTAGGATGTGTACATATATATATATATATCTACAAATTTTTTCCCATAAGGAAAAAATTTCATTTTGAAGGGGCGTAATGTCACGAATCAAACTCACGACATTTTCCTTTTGTGAGAAACCACAAACTTTAGTCAAAACACACTGTGTATCGTTGAGTTAACCGTTTCTCTCTCCATTTCGATGGTATACTTTTTTCAAAACATTCGTCACTGTTTCAAAAGTGACCGTTCTAATGCATGTCATTAAGTGCTCTACTGAGCGATATTATTGTTTCTGTATTGTTCGCCCCTGCTTGCCCCAACTGTTGGCCACGCCTTCTTCCAGCTGACCTGGGCATCCTACCTCACACATCGAATTTGAATCAGTCTTTTATATGTCGCGACGGAGTGTGGTTCTGTGCTCCATTAGTGAGAGTGAGAGAGGTCTTCTAGCACCCAGACTCCACTAGATCTACAGTTCTCCAGGCTCCCACCCTTCCTTGTTTATACGCTACAGTGACCAGTATTTCCTTTTCTTATTTTCCTAGGTTTAAGAGGTTAGCTTCTGAGTGAGCGAGTGAGTGCGATCTCTTTATTTTGAATTCATTTTGAAATGTAACGTTAAATTTATTTCTTTGTAATCAATAAATTTAACTTCTTTTTCTCGAGCTTAATGTAATGTAAACTCGTGTTTCATTTCTCCATACTAAGCTTATTTCTCTATTAGCTCCTAGCTTGCAGAAACGCTTTGCCATTCATAACTGGTACTTAGGCCAGTCTTTTTGTATTAAGCTTAAAATCCGTTGTGCCTTCTGAGTTAACGCATCAGCAAGAACCTGATATCATTAATAGTATTAGTTATTTATTGTCAGGGGTGAAGTCACTTTCTCCAGAGGCTAACAGTACTAATAAACAGCAATTGTGAATAATTAGTCTCTGCTGTGTATTGTTGAGAAAGTTTATAAATTCTCGTTCTGAGAGAATCGGCGAAGCAAGCCGGCATAAAGTAATCATTGCTTGATTTAGCAAGACAATTCATTGTCCCTACTCTTCAGTATCATTGAGAATTATCATTTAATATTGTTTACTTTTAAAAACCCCGTGACAAGTACTTTGTCACTTCCAGAAATTACCATCCTCAGTTTTTCTTTTTAGATTTATATATTGCCCAGAGCGTCAAATTTAACTGTTGGAAAATATATGCTCAAAATGGACGAAAGTTCACTCCCAGTTGTTGCTCTGCCTGGGGACCTACAGATATGCCATTAAAATACCCTCAGCCATTCAGTCTCGTATTCTCGATGGGTAAGGAAGCTCCCAAACACCGTTTTCTAGGTGACTTATTTTCCTTATTATACCTTACTATCGTCATCCATTTTACAAAAGTCCTTCCAACACCACCATGCTCTACATAACATAACATACAGTCGCCCCAAGAAGTGATGGCTGAGTTTCAGATTGCTTTGGTAAGTCTGCGCTGTCATACTTTCAATGAAAACTTAATGAATATCAAGTAAAACGTCTTTGCCTTCATCACGTCATATCGAATGAAATATATATCACGCTAAGGATCATGTAATGTACAGTGAGTAGCAAGAGGTAGTGATATATTAGAAGTTAGCACTTACATATGTTTTGTGATTTGAATGAATATTTGATGCACGACGCCCAGAATAACTCAGTCTTCCTGATGTATTTGATTCCCAGGAATCCAATTACAGATGCTCTAGTTTCGAAGTCCAGTTAACCCGCCGCATCCTGGCAAATTTTTCACCAATGCCCCTCCCCCAATCCCGGCAGATTTTTGAAAAGATATTTTTTGGCTAAAACCTCCGTTTATTATGAGAAACATCGAAAATTCAGAGAGAAAATGCTCAGTTGAGTTTAGAAATGCTGATACAGGTAACGGTACCCTCGCCTTGGTATGGTGTTCTTTCAGGTCAGGCTCCAGAGAAGACATTTTCTATGGGAGGGTAAATTTCCCAAACCACTCAAAATAGGTAAATATTTATATATTTGGTACGAATTTATATGCAGTACATGATTATATTGGTTTTCACACATTAATATAGGCGATAAATGTGTTGTTCACTCAACAACACATCAATATATGGCACCTTCCTTTACGACGTTACCGCCTTATTGATTATGCTTGTTTATTCCTCTGGCTTGTTTCTTCCTTTGTCTTCCACCTCGGGAATGACTTTCGCCTTGAATTTCATCATTGGAGAGACAGTGGTGCGACATGTCTTTACTGGCCAGGTCACTGCCAACAGGTGAGTTGCTGAGAAAATGGTGTGTGAGGGGGGAGGGGGGTCAGGTGGGGCCAGGCAGTATCCTCGCCTGGCGTTGGGTTGAGGAAGGTCTTCCACATCCTCCTACCAAAAATCACCTGTGAAACTTGAGAAAAACGTGCAAATGATGGAACTCGCAATTGCAAAACATATGGATACGTCATCAGGTGTCACCGTGACATAACGCGGTGACATATCCATACATCAATGGAACGCTTTGAGTTAAGGAAAATTCTTGTGACTTCAATACACTACCTTGTTTTCAAATGCTACAGTCATGATATAGGAACATGAATGCCACAACAACGAATTTATTCATGATAATGATACCCTACTTGCTCCCGGAGCAGCAAGACCATTTTGCCTTTTATTCCTTGTCTTCCCCTTGCTAATTACCAGCCGCAATAGCGTAGCTGGTTTTGTTTTCAATTGTGTGTGTGTGTGTGTGTGTGTGTGTGTGTGTGTGTCTGTTAGCACAATAACTTCACAACAGCTCAAAATGTCATCACGAAATTTTGCAGCTGTCTAGTAGAAAAAAAATAAAAACGATCACGAGTTCGAAATTGGTGAAAGTAAGGTCAGGGTCTGTCAGTCTTTTACCACGATATCTTCACAACCGCTCAAAATATCATCACAAAATATTTCCAGGTATGAAGTAAACATGAAAATCTCATGAGTTCGAAATTGGTGAAAGTAGGTCAACATCAAGGTAATATTTCGAGCCACGCTAGATATGTATTGGCTCGTGGCTGGTTTGATTATCCCGTTTGAGAGAGCCTCTAGTAATATTTATAATTAGCTACTTTATTCCCAATTGATTCTAAATTATTTTCATTTAGAAGGAGATATGACAGATTTTATCCTTTTCTCTTAAACTAGACAATAAAGAGTACCAGAACATGAGTTTATAAACTCTTGCAATGCAAAAGCACATACTTTTTGGTCGGCCTTTAAATTTGTAATATCCGTCTTTTGAAATAAACAGCTGTCCTGCCTCACCAAAAATTCTGACTTGGAAGTTCTGACCTCATTGATTTGTTTATGACCCTCTGAATTTTATAACTCCCGCCCATTGTTCATACAATGAGGATACTAAGCCATGACACAAGTTGGCATTCTCCAAGGAGCTCTCTAGACAAATTTTCTACTTTCTCTTTTTATATTTCATTCACTGGTAGTCCTCTGACCTATGGTAAATCTTCCAGAGATTTTTCTTGATGGAAAAGTGGTCAAATACAGTGTAATAACTGTATGCCTTTGAGTAATAGTTGTCTCCTTTCGAACCATTTAAAATAGCCAACTAACTTACACCGTTTCCCGCTTTCTGTCGTCGTCCATGAAGACAACAAAAACGGAAATAAATGACTTGGAATTGTTCCCCAGTATTGTAACGGAAATTATTGTATAAATAATAATGACTCATTTTAATTGTTTATTGAAGCCCTTTTCTTTTTAGTCCTACGCCACTAAAAAAAATACTGCATGTTCCCATACTAGAAATTAACTCTGAAAATTATTCCTGACTATCCGTGAGCAATAGTTCTGAAATTTCAGTTAGTTCTATTTAGGATTTCATTCTATCGTAACTAACGAACTGCTTCCTGCAATTTCTAAATATATCGGTAGTCAAGCATATACATACATTCTGTAACAATTTTGCATAATAGGTTTTCCTTGTAAAGATATAAGGAAGAGTATGTGTATTATCACTGACCAAAACCTTCAGGATACTCAGCAGGCACTTCTTAGGCTGACTGTTTAAAAGAATATTAGCCACTTCAATGGTCACTGCTCCACTGAATTGTCTGCTTGCATCCCTCCACCATTACGGAGGGCACGTAGCACCTGTCTAGTAACAAACACTCATCCCTTTTCTGTCCAACTCTCTAACACAAGAGTTAATCGCTGCTCCCAGTCCTACATATATGCAATAGGTCAGATCTGGAAATGTTTTCCTCTGTTTCCATTTCCTAAAGCCTATGCCCTTCAGTCTTTCAAACGCAGTCTGTCCAGGCATCTCAAAATGAACAGATCTTGAGTCAGGCTTTCTGTTATCTTGTCTTTGTTTTTTTCTAGGAGGGAACTATCTTACAGGCTCTGGTCTTTGGTTCCTTCTTCCATGCAGGAAAAAAAAAAGAAAAATAAGGAAAAGGTGTTAGGAAGCTACAGTACTGTCATACCGCAGTGGAGAATGCTCTACAGCCGGTGCCAATGTCAAAATAGTTGATTGCTGACCATTGTAATTGGTAAAGTAGTTGACCGCTGATGGTTGTAAATGGCAAAGTATTGGACTGCTGACCGCTGTAAATGGCAAAGAAATGGACCGCTGACTGTTATAAATGGCAAAGCAGTGGACCGGTGACCATAAGGACGCAAGAGTAGTACAGAACTGAGGAAGGGAGGGGGCTAAGGATTGAATTTCTTTCAAATAATCTTACCCGATCTTCTATTATGCATTTCACAGAAACACCTAGCTAATGTCATCACACGAGTCCTGCATGAGACAGCCCAAGCATGTATTCAGTATGGGTGGTGGGTACTGACGCCGAAGTAGTGACATCTGAAGAGATAAACTTTTGAAGGGGTGTGTGTTGTATGTTATGCTTAGGAACGCCACAGGGTCTTCAGGAACTGGCTGACTAATGCCTCTAATCAGAAAAACTTCCGCCACCCCCTCCTCTTCCTCCCAAGTTAAAAACCGCGCCGTACGCACTCCGAACGAGCACTGGAGTGAGGAAAAAAGTCGCTCATAGTTAAAGAAAAATTATACGGCGAATCAGCGATGGTAGGCATGAATGAAAACAAATGCGATCATATTAAAAGTTAAATTTCGCTTTGGATAATGTTCTGACAGTGAGAAAAGAATATTGTTATTGTTGTTGTTGTTATTATTATTATTATTAGTAGTAGTAGTAGTAGTAATAGTAGTAGTAGTAGTAGTAGTAGTAGCAGTAGTATTAGTATCATGGCGTCCTACTGATGATTTTATTCAGTTTAAGGGCTAGTGCTGGTGGGTTAGTAGTGGCTGGTGATATTCTGGGAGAAGATGAGGGACAGCGAGGATGAAAGAGGGAGGGGGACTTAAAGTTTGCAGTGAATAAACAAGTGTGGATGAGTTGGTAGGTCGTTAGGAGGGAAGCAGTGAAAAGGGGAGGGAGAAAAATGTGACGGAAAGAGTGAAAATGTTGGAAGAGAGAGAGAGAGAGAGAGAGAGAGAGAGAGAGAGAGAGAGAGAGAGAAAGATAGATAGATAGAGAGAGAGAGAGAGAGAGAGAGAGAGAGTTGATAATGTTGGAAGAGGAGGAGGACTCTGGACGCGGGAAGGGGGTACACTATGGCAGGAAGAGGAGGGAAGAGGAAGGAAGGCAGGAAATGAGAGGGTAATGGTGGAGGAGGGGGGGGGAGATAGTGGCGCAGGAGGAGTATGTTGGATGCAAAGAAGGAGATATTAGGGAAGAAATATGTGGGAGATTAGAGAAATGAAAATTGTAATCTGGAGAGAGAGAGAGAGAGAGAGAGCATCGTGGCTTGAGAGTAAATGTAGAAAAGAGTAAAATGATGGTTACTGAGAGAGAAGGTGACTCCCAGTGTGATGTTACAGTCAATGGAGAGAGACTGGGTACAGTAATAGAAAAGTGAGGAAATGTGCAAAAGCAGTGGAAAGTAGGTTGACACAAGGAAGGAAAGTAGCTGGTGCAATGAAGGCCTTGATGAGAAACAGAGGCTTGAGTGCTGAAGCTCCACGAGGCTTACATGAAGTAGTGTTAGTGCCAACTTTAAGATATGGATGTGAGAATATGGTGTGGCATGAAAATGAAAAGTCAGGAGTAAGAGCAGTGGAGATGGGATTGCTGAGGAATGTATGTGGAGTACAGAGAGTTGATAGGATTCGAAATAATGTGATTCGTGAAAGATGTGGAGTGAGGAAGTCTGAGGACACCAGAATGGAAGAGAGTATACTGAGATGGTATGGTCATGTGGAGAGAATGGATAACAATTGAGTGGCGAAAAAGGTATATCTGAGCTAATTTGAAGGAGGGAGGAGTAGAGGTAGGCCAAGGAGGTGGTGGAGGGATATGGTGGATGAATGTGTGAGGAAGAGAGGTGTGGAAGACGGTGAGGCTAGGGGACTGACGAGAAATCGAGCTGGCTGGATGAATATTGTGAGAAGTGCATGACCAGGGATTTAGCACACCGATTAAAGGTGACAGCGTCCAAATTTACTCTATCGGTTACGTTTATGTGAAGCTACCGAACATGGTGAATGTTTTGGCGTATCAGGTTTCGGGGACTTGAATGGTGAGTGAATGGAAGCGTGGCCCACTGATTTGGGATAATTCGGGTTGTCTGGACAACTACTACTCCTCACCCTGCCCTAGGGTGGGAAAGGATGGCCGGATGATCATGGTGGACATGTTGAGTGCGGGAAGAGAGGAAGAGGCGACCTTAATTGCTCGAAAGATGAATTGATGGAATAAATTTTGAGGGCTGTTGCTTCTCCTGATCATAAAGATGCTCTGCTTTTGTACCAAGGATGCTTGCTAGAGTGTATGCATGAGAAATGTTAACCTGTATGGTGGAGAGTTGTCCTGAAAGAGGAAAGGGTACATTCGGATTGGAGCGCACAGAGAAAAGAATGCTTGAGATGAGTGGGTTTGATTTCACTAAGTAACAGAAATCGGAATATGCAGAATAAGAGTAGTGTGCTGCGAGAGACATCTAGTATAAGTAATTTTAGTGAGTTGATGCAAACTGATGGTCATGAAGGCATGGAAAACCTGAGAGGAGGGATAAGGATGGTTGCCTGAGCAGGATCATAGGTGTGAACTTGGAGAGAAAAGTGGCTAGGGGCAGCTTTACGATACGGTGTGAAGTTCTGCCTCTAGATCTCCAGGCAAGATTGAGCAGAAACAAAAATGGCTAAGGATCTTGTTATGGAGATGCCATTAGGGGAAAGGACCTACACAAGTCAGTTTAGTTATTAGTGTCTAGTTGCGATATTCTAGAACGGTTAGGAAGCTTACTAACACCTCTTCCTTACACATATATTTCTGATTCTGCTGCGTTACCGTATTCTTGTGTGTTATTCATGGAGACATAAGAAGCAAAACAGGAGATATTAATGCGTAGTTTAGAGATTAAATAGTTAAGGACGAGGTGTTAGGGTGCCTCCTTACACAACAAGAATACGGGCCTAAATGTACACGCTGGAAGTGACGCGATAGAGTTTTGAAGGAATCCTCAGTGCGATTATGTCTTCCAGCCCACAGTGAAGGGTTTAACAAACAGACATACTAGATGTATGAAAAGTAGTTGCTTAAATAACTTACTCATTAGCACTGTCAATACATTTTCATCACAGCTGCATTCACTGAAGGCTGCTGGTACGTTTAAACTAAGACTGCATCTTTTGAAATGAAAAGTTTGATAAATTAACTGAACCTTCTATTAAATTCCTGGTACCGTTAATTTAATAAGGAAAATATATAACACGTTTTTACTTGTATGATTTTTTCTCCTATTGTTGTTACTGTGCAATTCTACGGAGAATTATTATTTTTATCGTTAACTTCCACCTTCTCTTCTGTGGGTGCAAAATTTGGTAAAAGTATGAAGAGCTGAGGTGCAGAGAGCCGTGATGATTTTCTGTCTTGAAGTTGCCTGCTTAATAATGAAGTTGGCTAACGACTTAAATCTGCACCAGCTGTCGATATCTCATTAGCCATCACATTTCCAAATACTTTTCTTAACACACACACACACACTCACACACACACACACACACACACAATTTTGTGCTTTTGGTGATGCTTAGTGGAGACTGTTTTGACGCTCTTCGGCTATAATTGACTTTTCTTTGGAAAAAAGAAAATCTTGTACCACTGGAAGACAATTTCCATAACAATTTCAAAGAACATGACGTGCCACGCTTGGTTCAACAGCTGGAAGATAATGTTTTTGTGTTCCTCGGCCGTGCGAAAATTACAAGCCTATTGAGCAATAATTTTACACACCAAATTTCGGCTGAACTTGGTTTTCTCACTGGCTTTGCTTGCCCGGACATTGATATGGGAAATAACAAAAGCATTTTCTGTTGTAAAAAAAAAAAAAAACGAATACGGGAATCACGAAATTAATTGAAATGTCAAGGAAAAAATATTGAGGAACGTAACTCTTTCCGTCATGCTGTGTGCAAGGGAACATATAAAACATTATTGTGACATTCCATTGACTTTTTATTGCAATTTTTATCCTGATGTGTGTGGCAGAGAGAGAGAGAGAGAGAGAGAGAGAGGGAGGAGGGGAAATACGTATTGTAGCAGTTTTTAATAAATCACTGGCAGAGTCTGTCATTTCAACGCAATTTCATATTTTGCAATATGTGTTTTGCATATGGTGGGATAAAACGGTATATGAGGTATATGAGTGAGGGTGGGTTGAGTTGAGGAGAGGCAGTCTGATGGTGGAGGACATGGTAAAATAACGGCAGTGTGTTTGTGGTCAACCTTTCTGGGCTGAGGTGCCTGTTTATAGAGATACTGGAAATTTTTAGTAGCAAATTTAAGGCAAGATTAGGCTACCTGGATTAAGATTGCAGGACAGTATTAGTTTATTTATTATCATTATTTTTTTTATTCATCATGACATTTTATTCCACTTGGGAGAGACCTTACGGTAGACTGCTGAGAAGCACTATCATTTAAGAATTTAATAGGATGGGCACTGTTGTAGTTTGTTGCTACTACCGACAGTCATTCAACTTAGGTAAGACTCCCACCTGTCGTAGCAAAGAAGTGAAATGGTTCAGATTCTTATATCGATAGTACTGTCACGAATCAAACTCGCGACATTTTCCTTTTGTGAGAAACCACGAACTTTAGTGAAAACTCACTGTGTATCGTTCAGTTAACCGTTTCTCTCTCCATTTCGATGGTAGACTTTTTTCAAAACATTCGTCACTGTTTCAAAAGTGACCGTTCTAATGCATGTCATTAAGTGCTCTACTGAGTGATATTATAGTTTCTATATTGTTCGGCTGAGGCTTGCCTCAACCGTTGGCCACGCCTTCTTCCGGCTGGCCTGGGCATCCTACCCCACACATCGAATTTGAATCAGTCTTTTATATGTCGCGACGGAGTGTGGTTCTGTGCTCCAGTAGTGAGAGTGAGAGAGGTCTTCTAGCACCCAGACTCCACTAGATCTACAGTTCTCCAGGCTCCCACCCTTCCTTGGTGATACGCTACATTGACCAGTATTTCCTTTTCGTATTTTCCAAGGTTTAAGAGGTTAGCTTCTGAGTCACTGAGTGAGTGCGATCTCTTTATTTTGAATTCATTTTGAAATATAACGTTAAATTTATTTCTTTGTAATCAATAAATTTAACAGTTCTTTTTCTTGAGCTTAATGTAATGTAAACTCGTGTTTCATTTCTCCATACTAAGCTTATTTCTCTATTAGCTCCTAGCTTGCAGAAACGCTTTGCCATTCATAACTGGTACTTAGGCCAGTCTTTTTGTATTAAGCTTAAAATCCATTGTGCCTTCTAGGAGTTAACGCATCAGCAAGAACCTGATATCATTAATAGTATTAGTTATTTATTGTCAGGGGTGAAGTCACTTTCTCCAGAGGCTAACAGTACTAATAAATAGCAATTGTGAGTAATTAGTCTCTGCTGTGTACTGTTGAGAAAGTTTATAAATTCTCGTTCTGAGAGAATCGGCGAAGCAAGCCGGCATAAAGTAATCATTGCTTGATTTAGCAAGACGATTCATTGTCCCTACTCTTCAGTATTATTGAGAATTATCGTTTAATATTGTTTACTTTTAAAAACCCCGTGACAATTGGCGACCTCGCCAGGATATTAACTCTTAGCTCTAAAGCTCTTCACGAGATAATACTCATTCGTTCATACTTAGGTATTTATCATTAAAGTCTATAGGCACTACCTTACTGGTGATTATTGGTTCATTTTATTAATTTACATAATAGTTTTCACAGTCAGTTGTTTGTTTAATTTTCTTTCTTTACCAGTTTCATTAGATAAAACTGGTCACCACTAACCTGTGCCTATATTCTTTATTCTCAATTACTGACATCTCTTCGCAAAAAAAATTTGCAGTCAGAACTGAGTTGCTAGTACTTAGATTGAGTTAGCATCATGTCGACCAGCATCTATGTACAGGAAGCCAAAGATATGGGTCTTACAGACCCAACTGAAATTAAAAATTACGTCCTCTCTCGGCTTAGTCACGAGCAGCAACGCGAGAGTGATGCTCATGAAGAGTGTAGAATCCAACGCAAACACGAGCGAGAACAATGCGAACACGAACAAAAACAACGTGAACTCGTGTTAGAATATGAGTGAGAACAGTGTGAGGAACGAGAGAGAGAACGTCAATACGAGATACAACAATGCGAGAGAGAACGAGAACACAAACGTGTCGAGCGAGAGGCACGTGAAAAACATGAATTTGAAGTGCTGAAGCTCAAGCGAGATTCTTTGGCTTCAGACACGTCTGGTGCAGTTGGTCCAAGCTCCACGAGCGTTCTGCCTGCGCATGTTATGGCGACCCCACACATCAAGCTTCCCCCATACAAAGATGGCGAGCGAATCGAGCCATACATAGCTCGTTTTGAAGACATGGCTCAACTTTACCAGCTGGATGATGCAGCTAAGCGACATCAGTTTCTTAGCCTGTTTGAGGGCCCTGCCCTCGATATTCTCCACAGAATTCGTGGAGACAATCTCACGTATGAGATGATGAAAGCCGCACTCATTAAGGCGTATGGTCTCACAGCAGACGACGCCAAAGTTCAGTTCATGCAAGCTCGTCTCCAAGACAAGGAGACAGCTGTTCAGTTCCTCGACCGTCTCACTGCTTACTTAGATGAGTGGATGGAGAAAGATGAAACTCCTTCCACGCATGAGGGGATAACTGACCTTATGCTGCGCACGCAGCTAGAAAAGTCGTGGCCTACTGAGCTCATAGCACAGCTTAAGATCTGCCAGGTGAAAGATGCCAGCCAAATGGTGGAAAAGGCTGATGCATTCTTCACTGCTTACGGGTATCAAACTCGCAAGCAGCATACCTGGAACAGAAAACCTGATAAATCTGGGAAACCGTCTCAGACTGAACCCCAGCAACAAGGCCATTCTCAGAATAATGGCCAAGGTCCAAAACCGCAGAGGAAGGACCAGGGGCAAAACACTCAGAAACCTGAGTGGAAGAGGTACAACAGGTACCCTAACCAGCAGCAGTATCAGCCACGCAACCGACCGTCGGGACTGTCCTTTTCACCACCAGCTCAAGTGAATAGGAGGCAGGAGGCGAACGCAGCCTTCATTCCTCAGCAGCAGCACGGTGGTCACGTCCCTACCAGTACTGGTACTCCCCCACAGTTCACTAGTCCCACAGCAACAGTGAACCCCCCTCCACAGATGGCCAATGTTCCATCTTCCCAAGCAGTGAGTATGACCCCTCAAGTTTCTAGTTCACAAGACACCATGTTTGCCACATCATTTATTCAGCAGCCTCATGAGTGGCTAGCTGCTTCCTCCACAGGCCCTCCCATAGGTGACAGTGCCTTCCTTGTTCAGCCAGGGTTTGTGGGAGACATTCCTGTGAATGTCCTGAGACAATGGATCCTCAGGTTGCTCTGTCAAGCAGAGTCTAGTTCGGCCTGAGCAGTACACAGATCGACAGATCCATGCAAATCTTATTGATGGATCAGGGAGATTGTTCCCTGAGGCATGTATCCAGGTGGCATCTCCATTTTATACTGGTACGACAGTCGCAGTTGTCATGCCAGAACCTTTATTTGACCTAATCGTAGGTAATATTCCCGGTTTCAAGGATAGTTGCACCGATGATTACGCTACTCAGACTTCAGCTGCAGTAACTCGAGCCATGGCTGAGGCTCCAGACTGTCACCCCAGTGACCATTGAATCGCTGCAAGATCTGATGTGTAGCCAAATTGTTGTTCAAGAACAACATTCTGACCCAACATTTGCTGCCATGCGAAAAAAACAAAAGGGTAGAGTGATAAAGTATTCACGGGGAGGTCGAGCCAAGTTCCTTCGTAAAGAAGGACGGCTCTACCGTGAGTCACGAACACCCGAGGGTGAGGTTCGACTGCAGTTTGTCATTCCCGCCAAGTACCGCCTAGCAGTGTTAGAATGGGGACATTGTTCAGCCTCAGGAGGTCACCTGGACAAAAGAAAGACCCAGGGCCGTATCTGAGCTGACTTTCTGGCCAGGGATGGGACGAGACATAGAAAGTTTTGTGCGTTCCTACAATATGTGTCCATGTAACACCAATCAGGGACAAGTCCTTCCTGTGCCGTTTGTAACCACACCCATAATCTCCGAGTCAGTTGGGAGACAGGTTAGTGGTGAAGTGGGTGCAGACCTGACGTCTCGCCCATTGGGCCCACAGGACACATCATGTCCAGGATCTGTACATACATATGTACCGTAAGTTAAGGGAAAGTTCGAGAACCCGCAGAGGCGACCCGAGGCTGTGTCTGCGGACACACGAGCCCGAGTTTCCATAAGGATTCTCAGCTGCTCCGATATTGTATATACATGTGTACTCTAGGCTAAAGGGAGGAAGTTTGAGGACCCGTGTGCAGTCCGAGGCTGTGTCTGCGGACACACAAGCCCGAGTTTGCACAGGGATTCTCAGCTCCCCAATATTAATATGAGTACTGTAGGTTAAGGGGGAAGTTCGAGAAAGAACCCCGCAGAGGCGACCCGAGGCTGTGTCTGCGGACACACGAGCCCGAGTTTGCACAAGGAATTTCAGTTGCCCGATATTAATATAGGCACTAGGTTAAGGGGGAGGTTGAGGACCCGTGTGCAGTCCGAGGCTGTTTGAGGACACACGAGCCCGAGTTTGCATAAGGATTCTCAACTTGCCAACACTAATCGTAAGTGTAGAGTTAAATTTAACCAGTAAACTACACGAGTCCTCGAGACCAACGGCGTCCAGGGACTACGTTTCCTGGTTAATAATGTACCTAATAAATTAATGGCGACCTCGAATGTACGAAGTTTAGGCTGTCTCTCGTATTTTTCAGCTAAAGCGTACCTTTCATAGCATGTACTGATTGCTAGGCCGAGAGAGTAATTGTAATGTAATAACAATATTGTCTCATTGACACTTTTGATGCTCCACCTTAATTGATTTTGTAGGTACAGCGATGGGTGTAGCAGTCTCGCTGTGCGGGCCAGCTGATCGTCTGCCGCACGCTGCCGCCTCTTCTCCTCTGCCTTCGTCATCACCATATTAATATTTACTGTATCACTTTACACGTAGGTACAGTTAAACTACAACTGTCACACCTACACCGTGTATCACATACACCACGCTACACAACAATTAGTTGTCAGTGTAAATGTAGCGAACTTTCGCTCAGTTTGACCTGAGTACAGGATTTTCACCATCGTCATGGAGTTTTTTCCCTCAAGCTTGCCTCTATTAACGTAAATATGAGGTTTTTACTCTCATTGGCGATAGTGATTTTCTCCTGTAGCAGGATAGCACACACACCACAGTGTGAATCTTGTGTGACTGAGTTAGGATGTGTACATATATATATATATATATATATATATATATATATATATATCCACAAATTTTTTCCCATAAGGAAAAAATTTCATTTTGAAGGGGCGTAATGTCACGAATCAAACTCACGACATTTTCCTTTTGTGAGAAACCACAAACTTTAGTCAAAACACACTGTGTATCGTTGAGTTAACCGTTTCTCTCTCCATTTCGATGGTATACTTTTTTCAAAACATTCGTCACTGTTTCAAAAGTGACCGTTCTAATGCATGTCATTAAGTGCTCTACTGAGCGATATTATTGTTTCTGTATTGTTCGCCCCTGCTTGCCCCAACTGTTGGCCACGCCTTCTTCCAGCTGACCTGGGCATCCTACCTCACACATCGAATTTGAATCAGTCTTTTATATGTCGCGACGGAGTGTGGTTCTGTGCTCCATTAGTGAGAGTGAGAGAGGTCTTCTAGCACCCAGACTCCACTAGATCTACAGTTCTCCAGGCTCCCACCCTTCCTTGATTATACGCTACAGTGACCAGTATTTCCTTTTCTTATTTTCCTAGGTTTAAGACGTTAGCTTCTGAGTGAGCGAGTGAGTGCGATCTCTTTATTTTGAATTCATTTTGAAATGTAACGTTAAATTTATTTCTTTGTAATCAATAAATTTAACTTCTTTTTCTCGAGCTTAATGTAATGTAAACTCGTGTTTCATTTCTCCATACTAAGCTTATTTCTCTATTAGCTCCTAGCTTGCAGAAACGCTTTGCCATTCATAACTGGTACTTAGGCCAGTCTTTTTGTATTAAGCTTAAAATCCGTTGTGCCTTCTGAGTTAACGCATCAGGAAGAACCTGATATCATTAATAGTATTAGTTATTTATTGTCAGGGGTGAAGTCACTTTCTCCAGAGGCTAACAGTACTAATAAACAGCAATTGTGAATAATTAGTCTCTGCTGTGTACTGTTGAGAAAGTTTATAAATTCTCGTTCTGAGAGAATTGGCGAAGCAAGCCGGCATAAAGTAATCATTGCTTGATTTAGCAAGACAATTCATTGTCCCTGCTCTTCAGTATTATTAAGAATTATCATTTAATATTGTTTACATGTAAAAACCCCGTGACAAGTACTTTGTCACTTCCAGAAATTACCATCCTCAGTTTTTCTTTTTAGATTTATATATTGCCCAGAGCGTCAAATTTAACTGTTGGAAAATATATGCTCAAAATGGACGAAAGTTCACTCCCAGTTGTTGCTCTGCCTGGGGACCTACAGATATGCCATTAAAATACCCTCAGCCATTCAGTCTCGTATTCTCGATGGGTAAGGAAGCTCCCAAACACCGTTTTCTAGGTGACTTATTTTCCTTATTATACCTTACTATCGTCATCCATTTTACAAAAGTCCTTCCAACACCACCATGCTCTACATAACATAACATACAGTCGCCCCAAGAAGTGATGGCAGAGTTTCAGATTGCTTTGGTAAGTCTGCGCTGTCATACTTTCAATGAAAACTTAATGAATATCAAGTAAAACGTCTTTGCCTTCATCACGTCATATCGAATGAAATATATATCACGCTAAGGATCATGTAATGTACAGTGAGTAGCAAGAGGTAGTGATATATTAGAAGTTAGCACTTACATATGTTTTGTGATTTGAATGAATATTTGATGCACGACGCCCAGAATAACTCAGTCTTCCTGATGTATTTGATTCCCAGGAATCCAATTACAGATGCTCTAGTTTCGAAGTCCAGTTAACCCACCGCATCCTGGAAATTTTTCACCAATGCCCCTCCCCCAATCCCGGCAGATTTTTGAAAAGATATTTTTTGGCTAAAACCTCCGTTTATTATGAGAAACATCGAAAATTCAGAGAGAAAATGCTCAGTTGAGTTTAGAAATGCTGATACAGGTAACAGTACCCTCGCCTTGGTATGGTGTTCTTTCAGGCCAGGCTCCAGAGAAGACATTTTCTATGGGAGGGTAAATTTCCCAAACCACTCAAAATAGGTAAATATTTATATATTTGGTACGAATTTATATGCAGTACATGATTATATTGGTTTTCACACATTAATATAGGCGATAAAAGTGTTGTTCACTCAACAACACATCAATATATGGCACCTTCCTTTACGACGTTACCGCCTTATTGATTATGCTTGTTTATTCCTCTGGCTTGTTTCTTCCTGTCTTCCACCTCGGGAATGACTTTCGCCTTGAATTTCATCATTGGAGAGACAGTGGTGCGACATGTCTTTACTGGCCAGGTCACTGCCAACAGGTGAGTTGCTGAGAAAATGGTGTGTGAGGGGGGAGGGGGGTCAGGTGGGGCCAGGCAGTATCCTCGCCTGGCGTTGGGTTGAGGAAGGTCTTCCACATCCTCCTACCAAAAATCACCTGTGAAACTTGAGAAAAACGTGCAAATGATGGAACTCGCAATTGCAAAACATATGGATACGTCATCAGGTGTCACCGTGACATAACGCGGTGACATATCCATACATCAATGGAACGCTTTGGGTTAAGGAAAATTCTTGTGACTTCAATACACTACCTTGTTTTCAAATGCTACTGTCATGATATAGGAACATGAATGCCACAACAACGAATTTATTCATGATAATGATACCCTACTTGCTCCCGGAGCAGCAAGACCATTTTGCCTTTTATTCCTTGTCTTCCCCTTGCTAATTACCAGCCGCAATAGCGTAGCTGGTTTTGTTTTCAATTGTGTGTGTGTGTGTGTGTGTGTGTGTGTGTGTGTGTGTGTGTCTGTTAGCACAATAATTTCACAACAGCTCAAAATGTCATCACGAAATTTTACAGCTGTCTAG
Source organism: Coenobita brevimanus (assembly GCF_032717465.1). Classification (NCBI taxonomy): domain Eukaryota; kingdom Metazoa; phylum Arthropoda; class Malacostraca; order Decapoda; family Coenobitidae; genus Coenobita; species Coenobita brevimanus. The sequence goes on from NC_136956.1 coordinate 18,522,862, forward strand.
TAGAAAAAAAATAAAAACGATCACGAGTTCGAAATTGGTGAAAGTAAGGTCAGGGTCTGTCAGTCTTTTACCACGATATCTTCACAACCGCTCAAAATATCATCACAAAATATTTCCAGGTATGAAGTAAACATGAAAATCTCATGAGTTCGAAATTGGTGAAAGTAGGTCAACATCAAGGTAATATTTCGAGCCACGCTATATATGTATTGGCTCGTGGCTGGTTTGATTATCCCGTTTGAGAGAGCCTCTAGTAATATTTATAATTAGCTACTTTATTCCCAATTGATTCTAAATTATTTTCATTTAGAAGGAGATATGACAGATTTTATCCTTTTCTCTTAAACTAGACAATAAAGAGTACCAGAACATGAGTTTATAAACTCCTGCAATGCAAAAGCACATACTTTTTGGTCGGCCTTTAAATTTGTAATATCCGTCTTTTGAAATAAACAGCTGTCCTGCCTCACCAAAAATTCTGACTTGGAAGTTCTGACCTCATTGATTTGTTTATGACCCTCTGAATTTTATAACTCCCGCCCATTGTTCATACAATGAGGATACTAAGCTATGACACAAGTTGGCATTCTCCAAGGAGCTCTCTAGACAAATTTTCTACTTTCTCTTTTTATATTTCATTCACTGGTAGTCCTCTGACCTATGGTAAATCTTCCAGAGATTTTTCTTGATGGAAAAGTGGTCAAATACAGTGTAATAACTGTATGCCTTTGAGTAATAGTTGTCTCCTTTCGAACCATTTAAAATAGCCAACTAACTTACACCGTTTCCCGCTTTCTGTCGTCGTCCATGAAGACAACAAAAGCGGAAATAAATGACTTGGAATTGTTCCCCAGTATTGTAACGGAAATTATTGTATAAATAATAATGACTCATTTTAATTGTTTATTGAAGTCCTTTTCTTTTTAGTCCTACGCCACTAAAAAAAATACTGCACGTTCCCATACTAGAAATTAACTCTGAAAATTATTCCTGACTATCCCTGAGCAATAGTTCTGAAATTTCAGTTAGTTCTATTTAGGATTTCATACTATCGTAACTAACGAAATGCTTCCTGCAATTTCTAAATATATCGGTAGTCAAGCATTTACATACATTCTGTAACAATTTTGCATAATAGGTTTTCCTTGTAAAGATATAAGGAAGAGTATGTGTATTATCACTGACCAAAACCTTCAGGATACTCACCAGGCACTTCTTAGGCTGACTGTTTAAAAGAATATTAGCCACTTCAATGGTCACTGCTCCACTGAATTGTCTGCTTGCATCCCTCCACCATTACGGAGGGCACGTAGCACCTGTCTAGTAACAAACACTCATCCCTTTTCTGTCCAACTCTCTAACACAAGAGTTAATCGTTGCTCCCAGTCCTACATATATGCAATAGGTCAGATCTGGAAATGTTTTCCTCTGTTTCCATTTCCTAAAGCCTATGCCCTTCAGTCTTTCAAACGCAATCTGTCCAGGCATCTCAAAATGAACAGATCTTGAGTCTGGCTTTCTGTTATCTTGTCTTTGTTTTTTTCTAGGAGGGAACTATCTTACAGGCTCTGGTCTTTGGTTCCTTCTTCCATGCAGGAAAAAAAAAGAAAAATAAGGAAAAGGTGTTAGGAAGCTACAGTACTGTCATACCGCAGTGGAGAATGCTCTACAGCCGGTGCCAATGTCAAAATAGTTGATTGCTGACCATTGTAATTGGTAAAGTAGTTGACCGCTGATGGTTGTAAATGGCAAAGTATTGGACTGCTGATCGCTGTAAATGGCAAAGAAATGGACCGCTGACTGTTATAAATGGCAAAGCAGTGGACCGGTGACCATAAGGACGCAAGAGTAGTACAGAACTGAGGAAGGGAGGGGGCTAAGGATTGAATTTCTTTCAAATAATCTTACCCGATCTTCTATTATGCATTTCATAGAAACACCTAGCTAATGTCATCACACGAGTCCTGCATGAGACAGCCCAAGCATGTATTCAGCATGGGTGGTGGGTACTGACGCCGAAGTAGTGACATCTGAAGAGGTAAACTTTTGAAGGGGTGTGTGTTGTATGTTATGCTTAGGAACGCCACAGGGTCTTCAGGAACTGGCTGACTAATGCCTCTAATCAGAAAAACTTCCGCCGCCCCCTCCTCTTCCTCCCAAGTTAAAAACCGCGCCGTACGCACTCCGAACGAGCACTGGAGTGAGGAAAAAAGTCGCTCATAGTTAAAGAAAAATCATACGGCGAATCAGCGATGGTAGGCATGAATGAAAACAAATGCGATCATATTAAAAGTTAAATTTCGCTTTGGATAATGTTCTGACAGTGAGAAAAGAATATTGTTATTGTTGTTGTTGTTATTATTATTATTATTATTAGTAGTAGTAGTAGTAGTAGTAATAGTAGTAGTAGTAGTAGCAGTAGTATTAGTATCATGGCGTCCTACTGATGATTTTATTCAGTTTAAGAGCTAGTGCTGGTGGGTTAGTAGTGGCTGGTGATATTCTGGGAGAAGATGAGGGACAGCGAGGATGAAAGAGGGAGGGGGACTTAAAGTTTCAGTGAATAAACAAGTGTGGATGAGTTGGTAGGTCGTTAGGAGGGAAGCAGTGAAAAGGGGAGGGAGAAAAATGTGACGGAAAGAGTGAAAATGTTGGAGAAGAGAGAGAGAGAGAGAGAGAGAGAGAGAGAGAGAGTTGATAATGTTGGAAGAGGAGGAGGACTCTGGACGCGGGAAGGGGGTACACTATGGCAGGAAGAGGAGGGAAGAGGAAGGAAGGCAGGAAATGAGAGGGTAATGGTGGAGGAGGGGGGGGGAGATAGTGGCGCAGGAGGAGTATGTTGGATGCAAAGAAGGAGATATTAGGGAAGAAATATGTGGGAGATTAGAGAAATGAAAATTGTAATCTGGAGAGAGAGAGAGAGAGAGAGAGAGAGAGAGAGAGAGAGAGAGAGAGCATCGTGGCTTGAGAGTAAATGTAGAAAAGAGTAAAATGATGGTTACTGAGAGAGAAGGTGACTCCCAGTGTGATGTTACGGTCAATGGAGAGAGACTGGGTACAGTAATAGAAAAGTGAGGAAATGTGCAAAAGCAGTGGAAAGTAGGTTGACACAAGGAAGGAAAGTAGCTGGTGCAATGAAGGCCTTGATGAGAAACAGAGGCTTGAGTGCTGAAGCTCCACGAGGCTTACATGAAGTAGTGTTAGTGCCAACTTTAAGATATGGATGTGAGAATATGGTGTGGCATGAAAATGAAAAGTCAGGAGTAAGAGCAGTGGAGATGGGATTGCTGAGGAATGTATGTGGAGTACAGAGAGTTGATAGGATTCGAAATAATGTGATTCGTGAAAGATGTGGAGTGAGGAAGTCTGAGGACACCAGAATGGAAGAGAGTATACTGAGATGGTATGGTCATGTGGAGAGAATGGATAACAATTGAGTGGCGAAAAAGGTATATCTGAGCTAATTTGAAGGAGGGAGGAGTAGAGGTAGGCCAAGGAGGTGGTGGAGGGATATGGTGGATGAATGTGTGAGGAAGAGAGGTGTGGAAGACGGTGAGGCTAGGGGACTGACGAGAGATCGACCTGGCTGGATGAATATTGTGAGAAGTGCATGACCAGGGATTTAGCACCCCGATTAAAGGTGACAGCGTCCAGATTTACTCTATCGGTTACGTTTATGTGAAGCTACCGAACATGGTGAATGTTTTGGCGTATCAGGTTTCGGGGGCTTGAATGGTGAGTGAATGGAAGCGTGGCCCACTGATTTGGGATAATTCGGGTTGTCTGGACAACTACTACTCCTCACCCTGCCCTAGGGTGGGAAAGGATGGCCGGATGATCATGGTGGACATGTTGGGTGCGGGAAGAGAGGAAGAGGCGACCTTAATTGCTCGAAAGATGAATTGATGGAATAAATTTTGAGGGCTGTTGCTTCTCCTGATCATAAAGATGCTCTGCTTTTGTACCAAGGATGCTTGCTAGAGTGTATGCATGAGAAATGTTAACCTGTATGGTGGAGAGTTGTCCTGAAAGAGGAAAGGGTACATTCGGATTGGAGCGCACAGAGAAAAGAATGCTTGAGATGAGTGGGTTTGATTTCACTAAGTAACAGAAATCGGAATATGCAGAATAAGAGTAGTGTGCTGCGAGAGACATCTAGTATAAGTAATTTTAGTGAGTTGATGCAAACTGATGGTCATGAAGGCATGGAAAACCTGAGAGGAGGGATAAGGATGGTTGCCTGAGCAGGATCATAGGTGTGAACTTGGAGAGAAAAGTGGCTAGGGGCAGCTTTACGATACGGTGTGAAGTTCTGCCTCTAGATCTCCAGGCAAGATTGAGCAGAAACAATAATGGCTGAGGATCTTGTTATGGAGATGCCATTAGGGGAAAGGACCTACACAAGTCAGTTTAGTTATTAGTGTCTAGTTGCGATATTCTAGAACGGTTAGGAAGCTTACTAACACCTCTTCCTTACACATATTTCTGATTCTGCTGCGTTACCGTATTCTTGTGTGTTATTCATGGAGACATAAGAAGCAAAACAGGAGATATTAATGCGTAGTTTAGAGATTAAATAGTTAAGGACGAGGTGTTAGGGTGCCTTCTTACACAACAAGAATACGGGCCTAAATGTACACGCTGGAAGTGACGCGATAGAGTTTTGAAGGAATCCTCAGTGCGATTATGTCTTCCAGCCCACAGTGAAGGGTTTAACAAACAGACATACTAGATGTATGAAAAGTAGTTGCTTAAATAACTTACTCATTAGCACTGTCAATACATTTTCATCACAGCTGCATTCACTGAAGGCTGCTGGTACGTTTAAACTAAGACTGCATCTTTTGAAATGAAAAGTTTGATAAATTAACTGTACCTTCTATTAAATTCCTGGTACCGTTAATTTAATAAGGAAAATATATAACACGTTTTTACTTGTATGATTTTTTCTCCTATTGTTGTTACTGTGCAATTCTACGGAGAATTATTATTTTTATCGTTAACTTCCACCTTCTCTTCTGTGGCTGCAAAATTTGGTAAAAGTATGAAGAGCTGAGGTGCAGAGAGCCGTGATGATTTTTCTGTCTTGAGGTTGCCTGCTTAATAATGAAGTTGGCTAACGACTTAAATCTGCACCAGCTGTCGATATCTCATTAGCCATCACATTTCCAAATACTTTTCTTAACACACACACACACACACACACACACACACACACACACACACAATTTTGTGCTTTTGGTGATGCTTAGTGGAGACTGTTTTGACGCTCTTCGGCTATAATTGACTTTTCTTTGGAAAAAAGAAAATCTTGTACCACTGGAAGACAATTTCCATAACAATTTCAAAGAACATGACGTGCCACGCTTGGTTCAACAGCTGGAAGATAATGTTTTTGTGTTCCTCGGCCGTGCGAAAATTACAAGCCTATTGAGCAATAATTTTACACACCAAATTTCGGCTGAACTTGGTTTTCTCACTGGCTTTGCTTGCCCTGACATTGATATAGGAAAAAACAAAAGCATTTTCTGTTGTAAAAAAAAAAAAAGAATTCGGGAAACACGAAATTAATTGAAATGTCAAGGTAAAGAATATTGAGGAACGTAACTCTTTCCGTCATGCTGTGTGCAAGGGAACATATAAAACATTATTGTGACATTCCATTGACTTTATATTGCAATTTTTATCCTGATATGTGTGGCAGGGAGAGAGAGAGAGAGAGAGAGAGAGAGAGAGAGAGAGGAGGGGAAATACTTATTGTAGCCGTTTTTAATAAATCACTGTCAGTACGCAATTTCAACTTTTGCATTATGTATTTTGTATATGGTTGAAACGGTATATGAAGTATATGAGTGAGGGTGGGTTGAGTTGAGGAGAGGCAGTCTGATGGTGAAGGACATGGTAAAATAACGGCAGTTTCTTTGTGGTCAACCTTTCTGGGCTAAGGTGCCTGTTTATCGAGATACTAGAAATTTTTAGTAGCAAATTTAATGCAAGATTAGGCTACCTGGATTAAGATTGCCGGACAATATTAGTTTATTTTATTATCATTATTTTTTCCTTCATCAAGCAGTGATAAGAAACAGGGAAGTGGGCATGGAAGTGAAAAAGTTTCTACATGACAGTATTATGATATCAACTCTAACGTATGGAAGTGAAACTTGGACGTTGTTGGAAGGACACAAGTCAAGAGTGAGAGCAGAGAAAACGAGTTATTTAAGAGGAGCCTGTGGAGTCACATGGACAGACAGGCTGAGAAATTAGGATATAAAGGAGCGTTGTGGTGTGGATGTGGATGTGATAGGAAGCATTAGAAGGAACACACCGAGGTGGTTTGGCCATGTGGAGAGGATGGAGGGTGAGAGACTGACGAGGAGAGTGTATGTGAGTGAGGTGGAGGGGGGAGAGGGAGGGGGAGGCCGAGGATGAGATGGAAGGATGAGGGTGGAGAGGTATATGAGAGAGGGGGAGGTGAGTTGGGAGCAGGGCAATGAAATGGCAGGGGACAGGGCGACGTGGAGGCAATTTGTTTGTGGCCACCCCGTACGGGATTGAGGCGTCTGGCAATAGACAGATAGATAGATCATGGCATTTTATTCCACTTGGGAGAGACCTTACGGTAGACTGCTGAGAAGCGCTATCATTTAAGAATTTAATAGGATGAGCACTGTTGTAGTTTGTTGCTACTACCGAGTCTTTCATTCAACTTAGGTAAGACTCCCACCTTTCGGAGCAAAGATGTGAAATGGTTCAGATTCTTATTTCGATATCACTTTAGCACTTCCACAAATTACCACCCCGAGTTTTTCTTTGTAGATTTTTATATTGCCCAGAGTGTCAAATTTAACTGTTGGAAAATATATGCTCAAAATGGACGAAAGATCTCTCCCAGTTGTTGCTCTGCCTGGGGACCTACAGACATGCTATTAAAATACCCTCACCATTCAGTCTCGTATTGTCGTTGGGTAAGGAAGCTCCAAAACACCGTTTTCTAGGTGACTTATTTTGTTTATTATACGTTACTGTCGTCTTCCATGTTACAAGAGTCCTTCCAATAACGCCATGCTTTACATAACTAACATACAGTCGCCCAAATGATGGTAGAGTTTCAGATTGCTTTGGTAACTCTACGCTGTCATACTTTCAAAGAAAACTTAGTGAATATCACGTAAGACGTCTGTGCCTTCATCACGTCATTTCGAATGAAATATATATATCACGATAAGAATCATGTACTGTAGAATGAGTAACATAAGGTAGTGATATATTAGAAGTTAGCACTTACATACGTTTTGTGATTTGAATATTTGACGCACGACACCCAGTATAACTCAGTCTTCGTGATGTATTTGATTCCCAGGAATTCAAATACAGATGCTCTAGTTTCGAAGTCCAGTTAACCCGCCGCATCCTGGGAAATTTTTCACCAATGCCCCCCCCCCTCTCAATCTCGGCAGATTAAAAAAAAAAATGGGGGCCAGAACCTCCGCTTTTTTATGAGAAACATCAAAAATTCAGAGAAAATGCTCAGTTGAGTTTAGAAATGCTGATACAGGTAACAGTACCCTCACCTTAATTGGTACCGTGTTATCTCAGGCAAGGCTTCAGAGAAGACATTTTCTATGGGAGGGTAAATATTCCAAACCACTCAAAATAGGTAAATATTTATTTATTTGGTACGAATTTATATGTAGTACAAGATTATATTGGTTTTCACACACTGATATAGGCGATACAATTTCTATGGGAGAGTAACTATTCCAAACCAGTCAAAATAGGTAAATATTTATTTGGTACGAATTTATATGTAGTACAAGATTATATTGGTTTCCACACATTAATATAGGCGATACAAGTGTTGTTCACTCACCAAACACATCAACATGTGGCACCTTCCTTTATGACGTTACCGCCTTATTGATTATGCTTGTTTATTCCTCTGGCTTGTTTCTTCCTTTGTCTTCCACCTCGGGAATGACTTTCGCCTTGAATTTCATCATTGGAGAGACAGCAGTGCGACATGTCTTTACTGGCCAGGTCACAGCCAACAGGTGAGTTGCTGAGAAAATGGTGTGTGAGGGGGAAGAGGGGTCAGGTGGGGCCAGGCAGTATCTTCGCCTGGTGTTGGGTCGAGGAACGTCTTCCACATTAGCCTATCAAAAATCACCCGTGAAATTTGACAAAAAACATGCAAATGATGGAACTCGCAATTGCAAAACATATGGGTACGTCATCGTGTGTCATGTTGACAAAACACGGTGACATATCCATACATCAATGGAACGCCTCGGGTTAAGGAAAATTCTTGTGACTGCAATACACTACCTTGTTTTCAAATGCTACAGTCATGATATAGCAACATGAATGCCACAACAACGAAATAATTCATAATAATGATACCCTACTTGCTGCCACAACAGCAAGACCATTTTGCATTTTATTCCTTGTCTTCTCCTTGCTTATTACCAGCCGCAATAGCGAAGCTGGTGTTGTTTTCAATTGTGTGTGTGTGTGTGTGTGTGTGTGTGTGTGTGTGTGTGTGTGTGTGTGTGTGTTAGCACAATAACTTCACAACCTTTCAAAATGTCATCACGAAATTTTAAAGTTATTTAGAGGAAAAAAAATTAAAACGATCACGAGTTCGAAATTGGTGAAAGTAAGATCAAAGGTCTGTCTGTCTGTTACCACGAAAACTTCGCAACCGCTCAAGATATCATCACAAAGTATTTTCAGGTGTGAAGTAGACATGAAAATCTCCTAAGAGTTCGAAATTGGTGAAAGTAGGTAAACGTCAAGTTAATAGTCCGAGGAGCGCTATTTATGTATTGGCTCGTGGCTGGTTTGATCATCCCCTTTGAGAGAGCCTCTAGTAATATTTATAATTAGCTACGTTATTCCCAATTGATGGTATATTATTCTCTTTTAGAAGGAGATATGACAGATTTTACCCTTTTCTGTTACACTAGACAATAAAGAGGACCAGGACATGAGTTTATAAACTTGTGTAGTGCAAAGCACATACTTTTTGCTCGAACTTTGAATTTGTAATATCCTTCTTTTTTAAACAGCTGTCCTGCCTCACCAAAAATTCTGACTTGGAAGTTCTGTCCTCAGTGATTTATTTATAAACCTCTGTATTTTATAACTCCCACCCATTGTTTATACACTGAGGATACTAAGGTATGACACAAGTTGGCATTCTCCAAGGAGCACTCTAGACAAATTTTCTAGGTTCTTTTTTTATATTCCATTCGCTGGTAGTCCTCTGGCTTAGAGTAAATCTTCCAGAGATTTTTCTTAATGGAAAATGGGTCAAATACAGTGTAATAACTGTATGTCTTTGAGTAATAGTTGTCTCCTTTCTAACCATTTAAAATAGCCAACTAACTTACGCCATTTCCCGCTTTCTGTCGTCGTCCATGAAGACAACAAAAGCGGAAATAAATGACTTGGAATTGTTCCCTAGCATTGTAACGGAAATTATTGTATAAGTAATAATGACTCATTTTTATTGTTTATTGAAGCCCTTTTCTTTTCAGTCCTACAACACTAAACAAATTATTGCATGTTACCATACTAGATTTGAACTCCAAAAATTATTCCTGACTATCCCTGAGCAATAGTTCTGAAATTTCAGTTAGTTCCATTTAGGATTTCATTCTATCGTAACTAACGAACTGCTTCCTACAATTTCTAAATATATCGGTAGTCAAGCATTTACATACATTCTGTAACAATTTTACATAATAGGTTTTACCTTGTAAAGATATAAGGAAGAGTATGTGTATTATCGCTGACCGAAATCTTCAGGATACTCAGCAGTCACGTCTTTGGTTGACTGTGCAAAAGAATATTAGCCACTTCAATGGTCACTGCTCCACTGAATTGTCTGCTTGCATCCCTCCACCACTACGGAGGGCGCGTAGCACCTGTCTAGTAACAAACACTCATCCCTTTTCTGTCCAACTCTCTAACAAAAGAGTTAATCGCTGCTCCCAGTCCTACATGTATGCAATAGGTCAGTTCTGGAACTGTCTTCCTCTGTTTGTATATCCTAAAGCCAATGCCCTTCAGTCTTTCAAACGCAGTGTGTCCAGGCATCTCAAAATGAACAGATCTTGAGTCTGGCTTTCCGTTATCTTGTCTTTGTTTTTTTCTAGGAGGGAACTATCTTACAGGCTCTGGTCTTTGGTTCCTTCTTCCATGCAGTAAAAAAAAATATATAAGGAAAAGGTGTCAGGAAGCAACAGTACTGTCATACCACAGTGGAGAATGCTCTATAACCGTTGCCAATGGCAAAATAGTTGATTGCTGACCATTGTAAATAGTAAAGTAGTTGACCGCTGACGATTATAAATGGCAAAGTATTGGACTGCTGGCCGCTGTAAATGGCAAAGAAATGGACCGCTGACTGTTATTAATGGCAAAGCAGTGGACCGGTGACCATAAGGACGCAAGAGTAGTACAGAACTGAGGAAGGGAGCGGGCTAAGGATTGGATTTCTTTCAAACAATCTTATCCGATCTTCCATTATGCATTTCATAAAAACACTTAGCTAATGTCATCACACGAGTCCTGCATGAGACAGCCCTAGCATGTATTCAGCATGGGTGGTGGGTACTGACGCCGAATTAGTGACACCTGAAGAGATAAACTTTTGAAGGGGTGTTTGTTGTATGTTATGCTTAGGGAGGCCACTGGGTCTTCAGGAACTGGCTGACTAATGCCTCTAATGAGAAAGACTTCCGCCGCCCCATCCTCTTCCTCCCTAGACAAAAACCGCGCCGTGCGCACTCCCAACGAGCACTGGAGTGACGAAAAAGTCGCTCATAGTTAAAGAAAAATTATATGGCGAATCGACGATGGTAGGCATGAATGAAAACAAATGCCATCATATTAAAAGTTAAATTTCGCTTTGGATAATGTTCTGACGGTGAGAAAATATTATTGTTGTTGTTGTTATTATTATTATTATTATTATTATTAACTTTGGGGGATGAAGTGCGTGAAAGGGTACAGCAGGGAAGTAAGGTTGTTGGTTCACTGAAAGCTGTGATAAGAAATAGGGAGGTGAGTATGGAAATTATGAAGTCACTGCATGATAGTCTTGTGATCCCTACCCTGACGTATGGAAGCGAGGCGTGGACCTTGCAAGAGGGAAACAAGTCAAGAGTGAGAACAGTGGAAATGAGTTACTTGAGAGGAGCATGTGGAGTGACATGGAGGGACAGGTTGACGAACGAAGAAGTGAAGGAACGTTGTGGGGTGGATGTGGATGTGGTTGAGATGATTAGGAGAAATACACTGAGGTGGTTTGGACATGTGGAGAGAATGGAGAATGAAAGACTGACTAAGAGGATGTATGTAGGTGAGGTGGAGGGAGGGAGAGGGAGGGGTAGACCGAGGATGAGGTGGATGGATAGAGTTGAGAGGTATATGAGGGAGGGGGGGGTGAGCTGGGGGGAGGTTAATCAAATGGTGGGTGACAGAGCGACTTGGAGGCGTTTTGTCTGCGGCCACCCTTTGCGGGATTACGGCGTCGGGCTATAGATAGATAGATAGATAGATAGATAGATTATTATTAGTAGTAGTAGTACTAGTAGTAGTAGCAATAGTAGTAGTAGCAGTAGTAGTAGTACCGGTATCATGGCGTCCTGCTGATGATTTTATTCAGTTTAAGAGCTAGTGCTGGCGGGTTAGTAGTGGCTGGTGATATTCTGGGAGAACATGAGGGACAGCGAGGATGAAAGAGGGAGGGGGACTTAAAGTCTGCAGTGAATAAACAAGTGTGGATGAGTTGGGAGGTCGTTAGGAGGGAAGCAGTGAAAAGGGGAGGGATGGAGAGAAATGTGACGGAAAGAGTGAAAATGTTGGAAGAGAGAGAGAGAGAGAGAGAGAGAGAGAGAGAGAGGAAAATGTTGGAAGAGGAGGAGGACTCTGGACGCGGGAAGGGGGTACACTAGGGCAGGAAGAGGAGGGAAGAGGAAGGAAGGCAGGAAATGAGAGGGTAATGGAGGGGGGGGGGATAGTGGCGCAGGAGAAGTATGTTGGATGCAAAGAAGGAGATATTAGGGAAGAAATATGTAGCAGAATAGAGATATGAAAATTGTAATGTGGAGAGAGAGAGAGAGAGAGAGAGAGAGAGAGAGAGAGAGGAATGATATCCAGTACAGAAGCCATCTTTAAAAACAATCCCACTATTTTTTTACGTATCAGACAAAAGTTCAGTCGGTACGGTTGAACGAGTGAATGGGTACTGAATAGCAGGTAACATCTCAGTTGTTGATAGGAACAGTTACAGGAGTGGACACCTCCTCTTGGTTCAGTGATTACATATTTCAATTAGATGTCCTGCTGTCCTTGTCTCACCTCCTTCCTCCCAACCTTCTTTTTTTTGTTGCTTTCTGCACCTAATCAATGTTTCACCTAATCACTTCATTTATTTTCTGCGTTCCATCACATCAGCAGTTGACTTCTCTCTCTCTCTCTCTCTGTTTATCCTCCCCCCCTCTCATCTCTGTTTTTCTATCTGTTTTCCTGTGTTTTATGTGTTTTTTTTTCTGTGTGTGTGTGTGTGTGTGTGTGTGTGTGTGTGTGTGTGTGTGTGTGTGTGTATACCTCTCTCCCTACACTCTCCAATATTAACTAAAATCCCAACACATGACAGGATTGTTTTCCTATTGAACTGGAAATGACAGTCTTCGTGTCTCCTTCCCTCTCGACCTTCCTTTCAATCCTCCATTCTCTCTCTGCCTCTGTTTGTCTTCCTATACAACACTTTTCCTCTCCGTCTCCCTTTGTCTCTCGGTCTGTTTCTTTCAATACTTCATTTTCCCCCTCCAGTGCTGGCCATGACCCCTGAAAGGCCAGGCTGGTGAACTGTTCCGACTGCTTGCTGGTCCATAGAGGTGGTCAGCTTTAGATATTGGCCACAGAATTATCCCGGTCAATTACCTGGCCCGTTGTGTTCACACCTTACGAGTACACTACACACGCTCCCACTGGCACTCCGGCCTGCTTCATCTGAGGTGCTCCTGTCTTTTTCCTGTTTTGACACCTGCTTTATGTGATATGAGTTCAGTTCTTCTCTGCTTTGAAATGCCTCATGCCCCTGATCTGACCCACATTACGGTTCTGTCGTGTAACCAAAAGTACTCAGGTGCTATAAACTTTCACCTGTTTATCGTGCTTCTAATGGGACTCATAGTCCTCTATCACACTGGCAGATTTGTCGACGATCTTCAGGCATTTGTCTCGGATTTTCAAGACAAAAACGAGAGAAGTCAAGGTACTCTTAATGTATGTAAGCCGTGCAACTATCGGCTTATCCACAGAACACGTTTGAAATGATAAAAGGGAATATTTCTTTCAAACGGTGGTCTACTTGAGAAGATGATGCTGACTAAGAACAAAGATTTTTTTTTTTTTTTGGGGGGGAGGTAACAAGAGTGAAAATTAATGCACACAAAACCGTATAACAACTCTCTCTCTCTCTCTCTCTCTCTCTCTCTCTCTCTCTCTCTCTCCAGTATATTAGGGTTGGTCGAAGTTGGCACCAGAAAGTGAATAAACATCCACAAGTTGTTGTTTCATGTACAATATGTGAAAATCACAAAGAAATGCATTTTGATGAAATAAGTGTCAACTTTTCATGTCTTGTCATGGTGTTCATGTCTTTTATTCATATCTCATGCTCTGACAGAATACTTTTCATTCAGTTTCAGGTTTTCTGTTTTGAAAAGCCGAAAGTGAAAACAAGGCCCCTGACACGAAAGAAAATCGAAGAAAAGTATGGAGGTGGTCCATGTGATTTATTATTGACTGATCCGAGCACTTACAGGCAACTGATTCAATAGTATTATTACCTTCATTATGCTAACCCTGGTGCAGTTTGGGGGGCCATAGTGCAGCAGGTTAGCAAAGACTTAAAATCCATTTGGTCTTCAGTGAATCCGAGGTTGCCTTTAATTAATGACACATCCATTGACACAAAAGTTAACTACCTACTCATGAGTGTGAAAGACATTAATCGCAAACATGCTAAAGCGGCCGTCAACCGAAACATGGATGGCAAATTGGACAAACTCTTTGATATATCTGCCAGTTCCTGTTCTCTGGATATTGTGCCTTGCAGTGATTCAAGAGTATAATGCAAGAAGGATAAATTTGCACAAGAACACATCATCTGTGTCTGTCCTCCAGCTGCAAAGGTGCCACTTGAAGAAAGAGCGTATCTTTGGGATCAGCGATCAAAAACAGGTCCTAAGGGTGCATTCCAGATGTCTTCAGTGGACACAGCTGCTACCAAAAAAGAGGGGAAGGTCAAACAGAGACAGCAACATGTTTCACCTCAGGAGGATATCGAGCTAGCTGAATCTTCCATATAGCTTAGAGTTGCCTGGACTTACAAGTAATTCATCTAGTTCTGAGGTTAGTTTTATTTTACTTACATTTATCAAAATATGTAAATAAATGTGTATTAAACACCTACATAAAAACAGTACTTAAAACGAACCCTGGTTATTATTTTCCACATATTTTCAGGTAGGAGAAGGTGAATGGCAGCTCAGCAAAAGACCTTCAGGAGACTACAGCCTTCTGAAGTTTCCCAGATTTGATATGGAGCTTGTCAGAGGTGAATGTTCATCATTTCTGGGTGGTGTTCTCGGGAATGCCTTCCTCCATGACATCAAACACCAACTGAGATCTGAAGTTGACATCAATCACTTCTAATTAATAAGTGTAAATTAGACAGGACTAAAGCGAAAGTAAGAGTAATTAGTGATACTGTGGAGTCAGAGACAAAGACACAGCTCGTTTGTATTGGTGTGGATGGAAAAGTAGAAGAAAACACCTTGACTTACAAAGAAACAGACACACCTGAAGGGGAAACTGTCCTCCGAAAGTGTGTTGCTGCAGAACATCACCTCACCACCAGCTATGAAGATAGCTACTTGACACACAGAACAATACCTGTTATTGGTGCTACTGGTGACGTTCTTGCTCAGGAGACATTAAGTGTTCTGCAAGAATATGACAGTCTTGAAAGTATCCGTGTCATTCTTCTTGATAATACTGTAACCAACACTGGCTGGAAGAGTGGTTTAGTGGTAAAACTGGAAGAAATTCTTGAGAGGAATCTGCACACTGTTGGTTGCACCCTTCATCAGACTGAACTTCCACTAAGAGCTCTTTTTAAAAAATTGGATGGAGTTACAACTGGCCCAAGAAACTTTAGTGGGCCCCTTGGGCAAAGGTGCCCAGAAGATATTCATGATGAACCTCAAGTACAGTTTGAGGCTGTAGAAACTCCAATTATTGAAGGATACATTCCAGACGAAGTACTAGAAGATCTCAGTCATGATCAGAGGCTTCTAGATGAGTATTGCAAAGGCAATGGATTAGGAAGAGTAGACGACAGATGGGCGGCCTGGAAGAATGGTCCACTCAACCATGCAAGATGGTTAAGTCTTGCCATACGACTTCTTTGTCTATACACAAGAGACAGCAGCCCAGCTGTGAATTTGAAAAATTGGTCCATTACATCGTTCCGGCTTATGCTCTCGCATGTTTTGAGATAGACATCCTCCAAGCTGCATGATTCACCTCGCATCCTCTTCTCTGCCATCAACCGACTGAAGCTTATTCAATCTGATGATGTGAAACGCAGAAAGCAAAACATTCAGGGTAATGTCTTCTGCCTCCTACCTGAAAACATCCTCTGTGCCATGATGAAAGATGATGATGCCTGGATCAGGAGTCTCGGGCTTCAGATGATGCTCACTCTCATACACAGGTAACGTTTCCGTAATTTTTATCTAGGTAATTTTTCAAGAAATGAAATATATTATGAATGATAGTGTGTAAGACTGCGTGTTGATCACTAAAACAACAGTGTTTGAGTACAGTTTTTATTTGCAGGATGGAGAGCAACCATAAAGTGGAAAAAAAAATTCCTCTGGTGAATTGGGATGCAGAACACTGGCATGAGCTCATTGACCTCAATGTCCTTGCTTTTATGGAACCATCTAAAACTCAACACTTTTCTGGTGAAGAAATCGAGTCGTCCATGGACACTAACACCAAGCCAGATATTCCATACTTACCGTCTCATTGCCAGAGTGTTGAAAGGAGTGTAAAATTAGTGACAGAGGTTTCCCATATCGTGTATGGATTTGAAACCCGTCACAGATCTATCCTTGCGAAAGTACTGAGCAGGAAGATGCGTCCAGCGTTTATGTCAAAAGGACATTATTCTCAGTTCTGTGATAGATTATATCCATAGTTTATTGTGTGAGAAAATGTAATCTTTTCTTTTTTTATGTATAACCTTTTGAAAATATAAAGTTTTCTAGTTACAATATCTGAAAAAAACAAATAAACTCATTTCTCAATAGCTTTTAATTATTTTACACTAAAAACACTACATTAAGCACGCTTTACTCTTGTGAGTTGATACATCTATAATTATTATAGATGTCTAATACGTCCACAGAAATTAATAGTTTACCTACAGCATATGAAGGAAATTGGAAGAAATGGTAATAAACTTAAACTGGAAATCCGCAAGCAGACCATCATCCAAATACCCTAATCTTTTTTTAATTTCATACTTTTTAACCGAATCTAACTACTGGGTACTTAATCACATTGCGATTTAAAAAAAAATAGAATATCAACCAGCACTTATATACATACATACATACATATATACATACATAAATATAAATAAATAAATATATATATATATATATATATATATATATATATATATATATATATGTGTGTGTGTGTGTGTGTGTGTGTGTGTGTGTGTGTGTGTGTATGCGTGTGCGTGTCCGCGCGCGTGCACGCTTTTGTTCAAATCACGTTCCTACAGTCAATGCAACTTCCAATTTAATAGAGCATCTCATTCAGTACCGTCCACAAAGCCAGATGTTCCTGTACAGTAACAACCCCACAGAATCGGAGCGTCCAGTGAATTCCTGAATAATGTCGACCAAAACCGTGAGCAGCGAGATGGATGGAACATTTGTCCACTGTGATCGGACCTTTACTGCGCTCTGCTGGGGTCGTTTCCATCCTCCTACTTAACACCACTCTGATTCACACTACCACTGCCCTGCCTCATTACACCTGCCCTGCTCTGTCATCACACATGCCCTGCTCTGTCATTACATATGCCCTGCCCTGTCTCATTACACATGCCCTGCCTTGTCTCATTAAACCTGCCCTTCCTTGTCTCATTACACGTGTCCTGCCTTGTCTCATTACACCTGTCCTGCCCTGCCCCATTACACTTGCCCTTCCCTGCATCTTTACACCTGTCTAGTTCTGTTTTTACGCTACACCTGTTGTCTCTCCTGCCACACCACCACAGAGAGAGAGAGAGAGAGAGAGAGAGAGAGAGAAGCTTGACAAAAGAGAGGAACAATAAAACAAATAATGCAATCATACCTCTAAGCTACAAGGGACAAAGACCAGTCTCCTACCCTTACTTGACCCATGTAATTCTCTCTCTCTCTCTCTCTCTCTCTCTCTCTCTCTCTCTCTCTCTATTTTATTTACTTTTAAGATTCTCTCTCTCTCTCTCTCTCTCTCTCTCTATTTTATTTACTTTTAAGATTCTCTCTCTCTCTCTCTCTCTCTCTATTTTATTTACTTTGAAGATTCTCTCTCTCTCTCTCTATTTTAATTACTTTGAAGATTCTCTCTCTCTCTCTCTCTCTCTCTCTCTCTCTCTCTCTCTCTCTCTGTATATATTGTATTTACTTTGAAGATTCTCTCTCTCTCTCTCTCTCTCTCTCTGTATATATTGTATTTACTTTGAAGATTCTCTCTCTCTCTCTCTCTCTCTCTGTATATATTGTATTTACTTTAAAGGTTCTCTCTCTCTCTCTCTCTCTCTCTCTCTCTCTCTCTCTCTCTCGATTTTATTTACTTTGAAGATTCTCAGTTTCTGTCTGTCTATCTGTCTGTCTGTCTCTGTCTCTGTCTGTCTGTGTGTCTGTCTCTGTCTGTCTGTCTCTTTGTCTCTCTGTCTGTCTGTCTCTGTCTGTCTGTCTCTCTGTCTCTCTCTCTCTCCGATTCAATTTACTTTGACGCTTCTCTCTCTCTCTCTCTCTCTCTCTCTCTCTCTCTCTCTCTCTCTCTCTCTCTCCTCCGATTATATTTACTTTGACAATTCTCTCTCTCTCTGTCTCTCTGTCTCTGTCTCTGTCTGTCTGTCTGTCTGTCTCTCTCTCTCTCCGATTCTATTTACTTTGACGATTCTCTCTCTCTCTCTCTCTCTCTCCGATTCTATTTACTTTGACGATTCTCTCTCCATCTCTCTCTCTCTCTCTCTCTCTCTCTCTCTCTCTCTCTCTCCGATTCTATTTACTTTGACGATTCTCTCTCTCTCTCTCTCTCTCTCTCTCTCTCTCTCATCTAGTTAAATAATATTTGACCTAAATAAAATCCCCATCAAATATTAGGAATAAAATGAACACCACGTCATCGGGGTGAGAGGGTTACTTACACTGAACTAACATTGGCCTAGCCCCGGGAACCTACGATGCAAAAAAGAAATGGGATTAATAGTTCGTGAGTGAGTGAGTGAGTTTGTGTTAATGAGTAAGTGAGTGAGTGAGTGAGTGAGTTAGTTTGTGTTAATGAGTAAGTGAGTTAGTTTGTGTTAATGAGTGAGTGAGTGAGTGAGTGAGTGAGTTAGTTTGTGTTAATAAGTGAGTGAGTAAGTATGTGTTAATGAGTGAGGGAGTGAGTGAATGAGTGGGCGAGTGACTGTGACTAAGTGAATGATTGAAAGAGTGAGTGAGTTGGTGAATAAGTGAATGAATGAATAAGTAAGTGAATGAATGAATAAGTAAGTGAGTGTCTGATTAAGTGAATGCGTGACTGTCAATGAGTGAGTTTTGTAAATGAGAAAATGAGTTAGATTGTTTGTGAATGAGAAAATGAGTGAGTGGGTGAGTGAGCGAGTGTGTGGGTGAGCGAGTGTGTGGGTGAGTGAGTTTTTCCTATCTCTACGTCCCCCTTTACCCTCCCCCTCCCTCCAGGAACCCGCCACCACAGCAGGGCAACATGAGACGCCGTAAACAAGTTTTAAAAATACAAAAAAAATAAACAAATTCTGTGCTGTGGCAATCAGCTTCAACGTGTGTGTGTGTGTGTGTGTGTGTGTGTGTGTGTGTGTGTGTTTAGTGATGTACAGTTACCTCCACTTCTAACGAGTACAGTGGGTGGTGTGTTTGGTGAAACGCACCACTGTGTTTGTTTACATCGTAGTAAAAGAATGGGCAGACCATGTAGAGTTCGCCTCCGCTGCAGTATCTAGTACCGACAAAAACAATGTTCTGTCAAGTCATACTTTGTCTCCAGTCTAAGTGTTTGCCACGTGTGTATAGTGGAAGGTTGTTCTGGTGTCAACATCTTTTTCCATATGAAGTTGTAGTATCACACATTGTACATAATAATTTTTAAAGCTGTTTAGTCATAATTAACAGTGTGTAATGAAGTGTGAATGATGAACAACCAAATATCATTTCGCTGTTAGCTGTGGTATAGAAGAAGGTGGATGGCAGACCACAAGTGCCACCCTGTTTCAATTATAAAAAGAAGGTTAGGAGAAATGAAAAGATATCTGAATAGTGCGTAAGTGTAAAGTCCTGGGGAACCATTTATTATGTTGGTATATGTGAATGTACTTAATACCATTTTATAGAGGTGTATAATGTGCTAGTAGAGTTGTCATTTATCTCTACTTTTTGCATAAGCCCAGAGTATATGTAAATGCTCGGCACCTCACTTTTTAGCTGACCTCAGCACCGCGCCCTAGTCGGCTCGGTGAGTGTACAGCGTCAGAAGCCGTTTTATAGTTACAAAGGGAGGTGGTATCGCTCTTACATATCTCTCAGGTCACAGTTATATTATTCTGTACCCAATAAAGAGAGATTTAATCTGCTCATTTCTGTCACCTTACGCTACCACTTAATAACAGACCAGCTTCCACCTTCTCGTGGCAGAGGACCTTTGGTGGGAAGTGTCGGGCAGTGACGGCAAGTAGCTGACGTGTACTACAGACAGTGTCGTCGATCCAACACGGTGGTCTAGTTATACTAAACAGCAGAACACTTAATATGTAGTCAACTGCTACTCCATAACGGCTACATTAAATTGGTGGCCAGCAGTGCGACGATACATTTTATTGGTGCTAGCGGTGGCACGATATTTAGTGCTAGCCGTGTACCGATACATTAAATTGGTGGCAGCGGTGCGATACATTAAATTGGTGCTCAGTGCTGGGATACGATACGTGCTAAAGGGATTTATGCTGTGAACCAGTAACCCTTGCAATCGCTCGTTCCTGAAGGTGAAACAGAAAATCTTACTCTATTGTTGTAAGGGGACTAATTACCAGTGAGTTAAGTGGAGCAGATAAACTGGAGTGGTGCATATTAATTCCTCCCATTATTCTGCCAGTGCGAGATTCCTATCTTAAGCACAAACTGGCAGTTATCTCGCCCTGTGGTGTGCGAGATATCTCTATCTTCAAACGCAAACTGGCAAGAATCTCGCTCTCGTGTGCGAGAGGCAAGATAAGGGGAGTTCAAGCCAGTGTGGTGAGGAGTGGGTCAACTAGCGACTTCTAGCAACTCCAGAGGCGCGGACGGCCGAAGCGAGCCGAGGGGGAGCCGAGAGGTGCCACGATTGTGTGTGGTGCGTCTGTGGCATCTGCCTGGCGTGGTGCAGGGCAAACCAGTCGCTTGCTAACTCCCACAGCGAGCAGGCTGCTGCGTATGGTTGGAGGAGTCTGGTGGAGTGTGGAACGTGGAATGTGGAACATCATCCTGGACTTTCATATCTAGGTAGTGTCCATGCATTAGTAATCCACACACACACACACACTTGAATCAACACGCGTTAGTTAGTTGATGAGTGGAAATAAAGGTTTCTCAGAATTCCCTTGAAATAAATATACTTTCTGTATTTTATATGTGTCCCGTTCCGTCACTTACCATAACTATCCTTTTTTTATGTCAGTTTATCTTCCTGTAACTGGGAGGGGAATATTACTGACAAGGTTGGATGGATACAGTGAAAAGGTGGGGACGTAGAATTAAGGGAAATAGAGATAGCCAACCCCACTAGACTCAGCATTTTATGAGTGGGTTGATACATCAAATAAAAGTGCTCAGACATATTAAATGAGTGAAGGACATATTGAGGATCAAGGTGATGAGGATATTTCTGAAGGACAGGATGAGGATTTGAACGTTTTGCATTTGCGTTCTGGTCATACTTATTCAACAGTCCCAGAGCAATCAGTTAGATCCAAAATGGCCACTAGTCTTGCTAATAAGGGTAATCCTAGTGAGGAGACTGTGGAAGTTGAGACAACAACAGTACCTTTGGTCACTCAGGATATGCAAAATCCAGTCATTAGAGATAGTATTACAACCACTCACATACCTGTTTATACTTCAGATGTTTTCAGTACACCACAAGGTTTTGGACAGAATTTATTTTCTGTTCCTTATTCAAATGCATGGGGTATAAACACAGATGGTATTGGCATGCGAACCCAGAATCCTAATCAATGGGGCATGAATACTAATATTGGCATGCAAACCCAGGGCCCTTATCCAAATACCTGGGGCATGACTAACAATATGGGCATGCAAGGTCAGACTAACCCTCCTCCTTTGTGGCAGATAGCTGTACCTAATATGGCACCCACTAATCTGGCTACTGATATAGCACAGCAGCATCCTAACTGTACTGAAAGTCAGGCTTTGGCGAAGGCAGGCATATTTTTTTTTTTTTTTTTTTTTTTTTTTATGTGTCCGACTCTGGGCAAAGGCTCAGGGCCTATTTCTTGGGGGCAGTTGCCTATCCCAAGGCCCAGTAGTCCTCCTACACCTCCACATGTCACCACTTCGGCGCTAACACCCACCGTCCATATTGAATACATGCTAGGGCTGTCTCATACAGGACTGGTGTATTGGTATTAGCGGGGGTATTTTTACGACATGTATAAGGGTCATCTGGTAGATCAGGAAAGTCTGCTTTTTTTTTTTTTTTTTTTTTTTTTTTTTTTATAGGAAATTCAGATCCTTAAACTGTTCCCTGCCCCAGCCGAGATTCGATCCTGGGTCCATTAGGACTGCAAGCCGCCTCTCTACCGATTCAGCCACCGCAAAGCTTTGCAAACTTCGGGCTGGAGAGATACAGTTACTTGTTCTCCACAGCAAAGGACCAAGGCTGTTAAGCCAGAGGTGAAAAGATGGTATGTCATACATGGGCATTGTCCTCATGAAACGGACTGTGGCCCCTTTGTCATAGAAAAGAGAAAGAAACTAGGGAACCCAGCTAGTTCGAGGGAAGCTCGGGGCCGCGTGCAAAAGTAATTAAAATAGTACAATCCACCGATGCGTGTGTGGCAGCTATTACTAAGGTGGACTTATTATCAATTCCTTGGATCATAGGGAAAGGCCAAGTGTCCCTGATCGTAGATACAGGGACATGTACAAACATTATTTCTAGTAAAGCGCTGCAAAGACTTAAAAGTGAAATGCCTCTAACAAACTGGACATTATCACCACCTGATGTAATGTTGACAGGTGTGACAGGGAGTAGAATGAAGATTGTAAGCCAGGTGCCGTTGACATTGAGGGCAGATAAACGATCTCCTGTGTTACGTGCTACGTTTTATGTGGTTGAGGATTTTCCTCTGCCAGCTGGTGGGCTGTTAGGCTTTGAAACCATGGAGGAGTATGATACAGTAATACACATTCAAAGACATTCCATTTCCTTTAATGGGAAAGTGTTTGTAGGCCTTAATCCCTCAGCGACACGAACTGGAACTGGCATCCAATCAGGAGCCGTCCAACCAGTTGTGACCCCGACAAGTGAAGCGTCAAGGGAGTCCCCGGATGCACACGAAGCGGAGGGTATGGACTGGAAGAAAGTCAGGGCTATAGTGAGTGGTAATCACCACTTACCCAGTCGAACTGTCTGTAAAATTCTTGTCCGAGTCGGTGGGAACTGATGTAGCTTGCTTAACTGAGACTGTAAAACATAAGGCATTGTCGCTGGAATCGACTCTGACTAGCGTTGGCCAAGACCAAAAGACGCCCCTCTTCATCGCAAATATGAGTGGTGGCGCAGTTAAGCTCAGAGATGGTTGTTATATAGGCGACTTGATGTTCTATGGTGCCCCCATAAAGGAAGTCGACGACGTGCCGGTGATCTCTCCTGTAGTTACATCTCAAGCTACGACTCAGTCGGAACCCGTACGTCTGGCTAAGGAAAAACAGCTGGAGCAATATGTGAAGGTCACGGATAATGTAGACCATAAAACACGACTCCTAGCCCTCCTTAGAGAATTTTCCGACGTAGTAGCACTTCCAGGAGAAGCGCTGGGTAGGACGGATAAGGTGAAGCATCATACTGGTTTGTGCCCTGGTACAAATCCAGTTTATGTGCCCGCATACCGTCTACCGCACAGCCAAAGGGAAGCAGTGGATGAGGAAGTTGAAAGGATGCTTCGTGATGACGTTATCCAGCCTTCCTCCTCGCCTTGGAATGCACCATTCTTTCTAGTGCCTAAGAAGGACGGTGGTGTGAGACCTGTTGTGGATTTTCGGCAAGTGAACAAGGTAACAGTACCAGATCGTTACCCGATTCCGCATCTGCGAGACTTACTTCAATCATTAGGTAAGGGAAATACTGTGTTTACTTGTCTGGATCTAACGTCAGGGTATTGGCAGGTGGAGCTGACCGAAGAGTCGCGTCCCATTACTGCTTTTAGCACTCACCGTGGGCACTTTGAATTTCTCCGGATGCCTTTTGGACTGAGTAATGCTCCTTTAACATTTCAGCGGATGATAAACCAATTGTTTGGCGAGATGTTAGGGCAAGACGTCTTAGCGTATCTAGATGACCTAATCATCGTGAGTAACAATGTTAACAGTCATTTTAACAAGTTAAAACTAGTGATGGAAACCTTGAGATCCGCAGGTCTGAAAATTAAGCTGTCTAAGCGGGTCATCCCGGTCGCGATAGATGCATACGTGAGGCGAGAAAGAAATACTATTGGCCGACCATGAGGAAGGACATAGAAGCCCACATCAGTCAATGTGTCAAATGCGCGGAAATACGAGGAACGACGGGACTTCCGACTCCCATCTTAGAGTATCCTCTACCGGAAAAACCCTGGGATACAGTCTCCATTGATCTCTTAGCGTTGCCGAGAAGTCGTCAAGGTTCAAGTTATGTACTGGTGGCAGTGGACCATTTCTCACGATTCACTGTTTTAGCACCTTTACAGACGAAAACTTCAGAGGAGGTGGCGCACGCTTTTGTGACTTCAGTGATTTGTCCATACTCTACACCTAAGGTATTGCTCAGCGATAATGGCAGTGAATTTCGTAACCAGGTGTTACAAGAAATCTGTCGTATGTATGGAGTAAAGCAAGTTTTTGTAACGCCTTACAGTCCTAAGAGCAATGGCCTGGTGGAGAGAACAAACAGGAAGATACTGGAAGTCTTGAGACCAGTAATAACCTCAAATCAGGAGGATAGCTGGGAAGACTGGTTACCACATGTAGCGGCGACCATCAACTCCTCAGAAAATTCATCAACTGGGAAGTCTCCTCATTATATCCTTTATGGAGAAGAGAAAGTGTTACCCTACGATTTGTTGGCTGGACCTCCTACTCCAGTATACAACGAAGAAGACTACGCAAAGGTACAGTTGTTGAAATTCCAACGTATACACAGTGAAGTACGGAAAAGATTAAAAGCCTCAAGAGCGGAGATGATGGCGAAACAACACAAAGGTAGTCAAGAAAAGACGTTACAGGCAGGCCAGAAGGTCATGATCCACAACCCTGAGAGAATTTCCAAGCTCAGACCTAAGTTCCGTGGACCATATACCGTTGTGGAACGAGTACGTGGAAATACTTATAGAATAAAGGATGAAGCTAATGGAACTCAGGAGGTAGTACATGCTGACAGGATCAAACTAGTAAGTCAAGAGCTAGGCCTAACTAACCCTGCGTCTGATGTGTTGTCCCCTCTGTCTTCGTCGCAGTCTATGTCGTCGTCCGTACCTGTCCCTAACTAAGAGTATCGGAGCAAGCTACGATCCCACAACAAGAGTGATTAAGGGAGTATCTTCTCTTGCAGAAAAAAATGTGGCTGTGGCTCATACTCCTCGTGCGTTGCTTGGGGTGGACCTATGGAAAGACGTCGGACACGGACACGACTGCGTTAATGCCAGGAGCACTGAAGAGCCCACTTGGAGAAGTCGTGGTAGTGGAAGATGCAGTATGCGTCTACTATCCAATGGAAGGCTGTCTCCAAACGCCAGATATTGTCAAGGAGGTCTCCAAAGGCTTCTCGACTCTCAGACAGCAACTGTTGGAAGTGGGAAGAATGTTTAATCGAAACCCACGATTGACGAACTCTGACACTGAAGCTTTGGAACGAACCTTGCATGGAATTGTTGAGCTTCAGACTAGGCATATAGACAGGCTCACCGACAGGCTCACTAACTTGCATGTTGCTTTACCTAACGTACACTCTGATCTTTCCAAGCATGTCCATGCACGTTCTAAGAGAGAACTTGTGGATTTTCTAGGAATCCTGTCTCAAGAACTCTTTGGTACGGCATTAGATAAGGATGTAGTGCAATTGGGTAGACAGATGCATGACTTGACACTGGCTGCTAAAGCCAATAATAGATTAATCATGCATGTGTATAAACAGTTAGATGAGTTCACTAACAAAGCTAACGAGATAATTAGGACTACCAACCATCTAGTAGAGCTTGTGAACAACATCCAAATTAACCTACCAACCCTAGCTAACTTGGTGTTATTCGTTGAGTACTTACATGCTCTCGACGAGTCAACCACTGCTTTGGAGAAGCAAGCAGCCAATATGGTGGACGGCTTAATCGATGCAAGTTTGAACTGGGTTAATGCTTTATTGCTGCCTACTAATATACTAACAAATGCACTTGATATAGCAATGTGGAAGCATGGACTTATGCCACTCTTTGATCTGAGTCAACTGGAATTACCCATTGTTAGAGGCCCAGTTGACCCATGAAGGCATCCTGATATTGGTACCTATGAGGAATGCTGTAACATACCAGGCATGGCGGTTCATTTCCTTCCCTTTTGCTACTGCTAATAATACACTTGTTGTTATTGAAGAGGGTCCAGAGGTGCTAGTTGTCTCAGATGACAAGAAATATGTAGCAGAAACGACTGTGGATGAATTTGAGAAGTGTAAGGCCTCATTTCTTGATCTCCATGTATGTCCTGCTTTCTATTTTGTCTTCGTACCATTAAAGGTAGAGGAGTGTAAGAGGGCCTTGTTGGACACAAATACTTCCTCTGCTCTGCAACGTTGCACCTTCCAACCCATTCAGTTGAAGTCAGTTTTCCATGCTCATATTCATGCGAAACAGTACTTTTACTTTCCTGAGACAGAGGATGTAACTGTGATTTGTGCCCCACAGAATCAATTCCTTACAGTAAAGGGGTACTATGTTGCACCTGATTTTTGTGAGTTACACAGTAAAGAGATAGCAGTTCTGCCTAGCAAGCATCATCTAGCTTTGACAGTGAACTTCTCATCCCAGTTACGACCCTTTTTACCTTCATTCAATGTTACTTCCTTGAATGTGAACAGGCTGTCTCATGTATTAAAGGAGCTTACCTTCCTCTCCCACCTGAACAGGACTGATTTAGAGCCTTATGTACTGTCCTATCTTCCTTCATACCTTTCTCCTTCCTATTTTGGTCCTGGCGTTGGTCTTCTACTTATTGTGGTCTTGTCCTGTGTTTGTGGTTTAGGCTACTATTTAAGGTGCCAATTAGGGAACCCACTGAGACCACGTGTCCGTACTCGCGGATTGCAAGTGGATGTTCCTGAATAGTTAGCTACCCTACACTCTGGTTAGGCTACACGGTAGTTAGGACAACAATGTCGACGAGGACGTCAATGGTGTGGCCGAGCGATGTTCTGGTGTCAACATCTTTTTCCATATGAAGTTGTAGTATCACACATTGTACATAATAATTTTTAAAGCTGTTTAGTCATAATTAACAGTGTGTAATGAAGTGTGAATGATGAACAACCAAATATCATTTCGCTGTTAGCTGTGGTATAGAAGAAGGTGGATGGCAGACCACAAGTGCCACCCTGTTTCAATTATAAAAAGAAGGTTAGGAGAAATGAAAAGATATCTGAATAGTGCGTAAGTGTAAAGTCCTGGGGAACCATTTATTATGTTGGTATATGTGAATGTACTTAATACCATTTTATAGAGGTGTATAATGTGCTAGTGGAGTTGTCATTTATCTCTACTTTTTGCATAAGCCCAGAGTATATGTAAATGCTCGGCACCTCACTTTTTAGCTGACCTCAGCACCGCGCCCTAGTCGGCTCGGTGAGTGTACAGCGTCAGAAGCCGTTTTATAGTTACAAAGGGAGGTGGTATCGCTCTTACATATCTCTCGGGTCGCAGTTATATTATTCTGTACCCAATAAAGAGAGATTTAATCTGCTCATTTCTGTCACCTTAAGCTACCACTTAATAACAGACCAGCTTCCACCTTCTCGTGGCAGAGGACCTTTGGTGGGAAGTGTCGGGCAGTGACGGCGAGTAGCTGACGTGTACTACAGACAGTGTCGTCGATCCAACACGGTGGTCTAGTTATACTAAACAGCAGAACACTTAATATGTAGTCAACTGCTACTCCATAACGGCTACATTAAATTGGTGGCCAGCAGTGCGACGATACATTTTATTGGTGCTAGCGGTGGCACGATATTTAGTGCTAGCTGTGTACCGATACAAGGTAGAGAGAAAACAAATAGTAATGCCATTGGATCCCATTGCTTCTCTGACAGGAGATGACTGTGAGGCGAGTTGGAACGAAGGGGAGACGGGAGAGGTGGTGGGAACGCATGTATCGAAACTTTCTCGTGTTTCGTTTTGAGAGATGAAGGGTGTGATTAAATAGATGTTCTGAGATGATCTGTAACTCCGTATACAATAATGTGTATTGGATGAATGTAGGAGTCTTAATATTCTTCATACATAGTGGTGAACAACTGTAGTTGAGCATAAATATTTGAAGGTGTGATGTCCGGTGTCTCGAAACGTGGTTCACCTGAGTCTAATGAGTGTGCTATTCAACTGCTGTAACATTTTTGAGACTGAACCAGGGTGGCCATAAATGATTTATGTTTAAGCATGTGACACAACAGTCATGCCATGTTGTGCATCATCCAGTCTATTTTGTTGTGAGGAAGAACAATCATAGTATTCTCAAACCATGGTATAATTAGATGTTCTGTTGCATAGAATTATAGCTACTTTGAATGCTGGACAGCTATTGGTTTATAGTGCGAAAATATTGTGCAGTCATCATACTGATGGATCATGCAGAGGTAATGAGATACTGTATTTGCAAAATAAAAGCTTATCTTGTAATATAATAATTGAAATGTCTGTGTTACGGATGTTCAGCCCACAAATAATGTCCCTTTCTTCGGGATGCTATTTCCTTAGTCTGGGCAGTTGTGAGACAACATCCACAAACATTGATCATCGTTCATAATATTCTCTTTAAAACATTCATACATTAGTTTTCATACAAGTATTACATATTCAGGCCCACTTTAGCTCCAGACGCATTATACTATTCGATCGTGTGTTTACACTCACTCACTGTTCATCTGTCATAAAAGACTTTGTAACTCCTTTGTGGTTACTTGTAGTTGAGTTATACATATATATTAGACTTGTGGACGAGCGGTTATTATACTGGAGTAGCTTTGTAAGTGGATAATCTTCTTTCCCATTTGTCATGTAGTGACAGGAGAGGTAAAGAATAGTATGGGACTATTTTTATTTGTCTTGGAAATATTAACCAGTCTCTCACACAGAGCGAAGTATAGAGTCCCGCTAGCTATCTCTCTGTCTCGCTTTCTCTGTCCCTCTCTCAAGTTGCTAAGCCCTTCTCCCTGCAACCTGTCTCTTCTATTGCCTGTCTCCTTCTGCCCTCTCTTTCCTAAATTCTGGTGAAACAGGAGACGTATCACGTGTGTTCCTTGTGGATGGAAAGATCTAGAAGCCTGTGTGTGAGTATGTGTGTGTATGGTCACTAGGGCTTTGTTCACCGGTGGATTGCTGACAACTAACTGCATCTCCTTACTGGCCACTGTCGTCAGCTTTCCTCAGCGTAATTTGCAAGCTCATTTCCCATTCCCAGGCTCGCATAGAGCTGTCTATCTATCTATTTATCCATCTATCTCTTATGATTTGTAACTACAATATGGAGTCCCAATACATTGCTCGGTCACGCGAAAATGGCGTACCATCGACAGTTAATAGTTCTAATATATTAATACATATTATATACACATTATAATGAACTTATAAGCTAATTAAGTGAAATATATAATATTGTAAAAGTAACATAATTGTATGAATATTGTATACATATAATATTTATAGTAAATAGTGATTATTCAGTAATATTACATTTTAAACAAGTTGTATACATATTTGAATAAATGCATTAAAGTAAATTATTTAACTGTAATACAGTATGTACTTGGGTTATTGTAGTGAAATGCATAACTGTGTTGGCCTTATAATTGTAGTTACATTTGGTTAATGCAACTGTTACATAAGTGTCTTGGCCTTATAATCGTAGTTAAAGTTACATAAAAGTTACATCTTGTTAATGCAACTGTTACATAAATGGTACATATTGTTTGTAGTTACATAATTGTAGTTAAAGTTACATAAAAGTTACATCTTGTTAATGCAACTGTTACATAATTGGCAAAGTGTAACATAATGCAATCGTTTGTCGTTACATAATTGTTACATATCGTTTGTAGTTACATAATTGTAGTTAAAGTTACATAAAAGTTACATCTTGTTAATGCAACTGTTACATAAACTGGTACATATTGTTTGTAGTTACATAATTGTAGCAAGTGTAACATAATGTAATCGTTTGTCATTACATAATTGTTACATATCGTTTGTAGTTACATAATTGTAGTTAAAGTTCCATAAAAGTTACATCTTGTTAATGCAACTGTTACATAAATGGTACATATTGTTTGTAGTTACATAATTGTAGCAAGTGTAACATAATGCAATCGTTTGTCATTACATAATTGTTACATATCGTTTGTAGTTACATAATTGTAGTTAAAGTTACATAAAAGTTAGATCTTGTTAATGCAACTGTTACATAAATGGTACATATTGTTTGTAGTTACATAATTGTAGCAAGTGTAACATAATGCAATCGTTTGTCGTTACATAATTGTTACATGTCGTTTGTAGTTACATAATTGTAATAAGTGTAACATAATGTAATCATTTGTCGTTACATAATTATAATATGGAGTTACATAATTGTTACATATCGTTTGTAGTTACATAATTGTAGCAAGTGTAACATAATGCAATCGTTTGTCGTTACATAATTGTAATAATTGCAGTCCTAACATATGCTGCAGTCGATGATAGTGATGATGTGCCACGCCACTTGCTTGTGGAGACAACAATTTGCTTTTTTGTTTGTAGTTTATGTGGTATTTTGGCATATGTAGTAACTCTTACACTTATTTTCATTTGTTTGTTATGTGATCTTACTCTATTTCTCTCTTTTTTCTTTTTTTTCTTTCTTTCTTTTTTTTTATGTATTGATTTTTTATAGTATATTTTTCTTCGCTTGTGTACGCTTTTTCTATGTTGTTCATGGTTGCATAATTACTGGTTAATTTCCTTGGGATACTTTTTTAAAGTTTAGTTTATATTGCACAGATATTACTGAAAATGATATTATATAGTCCCATATTTTGTTATTTTATATAAAAAATATATACACTATATACAGTATTAACTATATACACTGACTTGTTGTTCACTTGTACCTATCGTGGGTAATATATGTGTCAGCACTGTGTGGAAATCATTGTCTTCACGATTGTGTTGAAGATGTTCACTCTTGCTAACGTCATTTGTGTTGGCCATTTTTTTTTTTTTCTGGTTTTCCTTGTAACTTAATTTATCTGTTTCCACTAGGTAGTTTTAACTAATAAATGTTTAATACAGTTCTTTTAATCGCTCACTGAGTAACTGTGATGGTATAGTTTCTTTATCACTTTGTAGATATAATAATGTACAGCTGTATGTATGAAACACGTATTTTATGTAGGTATAAATGGTAACACTCGTTGGTAGTAAATAAATGCTATAATAAATGAATGAATATATACAGTGTAGAATATTTATTGTTGGTGATTATTTAGTGTTTGAGTTATGCAGATAACTGAAGTATGTGTATTTAAGCTGTAACTATACAGCACGATTTATATGTTTGTGCAGAAGCTTATTGTCTATCACTGTGTATTGTATAAATGAAGTAACTATGTAACTCACTAATTTTTACCGTGGTGGGAATGGTGTGAGTGGTGGTGCAAGTGGTGTGTTGACTGATGTGGCGTCTTTTCAGCAAGCACGCATGATGAGGTCGACTTCCCACACTGGTAGCTGTGGTGAGTGAATGAGTAGCGATGAGTAACTTGAGTGAAGACGAGTGAGTAAGATGAGTTGTGAGTCGTGTCTCACTCTTCGTTTGTTTGTTCCGTTTTTCTTCCTCGAGGTAGCCGTGGTCCTTTTTTTTCTTGTGATTTACTCGTCGTAGGATGAAGACTGCCGCTACTTGTAGGTGCATGTAGAAGAATATACAGACGACTCATAGAGTTGTTACTTGTAGTTGATTGTAGATGGTTGTAGTTCGTTGGTTCGTCGTAGGAATTGCAAGATCGTATCAATATTTTGTTAAACTACTTGCAAGGCGTCGTGTGATCACTTCTAAATCAGCGTGATGATCGTGGAGACAGAGGGGGCTGGTTGGAGAGAATACTGTCAGGAGCTGGTTGTAAGTTGTTGGTTGTGAGTGGTATTTTTTTGTTTTCAATCTTGATATTTTGTAGGAATTCAATGTTGATTCGTAGACGAGGTTCGTATCCCACCGCTGCCACCAAATATCATAAAAGACTTTGTAACTCCTTTGTGGTTACTTGTAGTTGAGTTATATATATATACATTAGACTTGTGGACGAGCGGTTATTATACTGGACTAGCTTTGTAAGTGGATAATCTTCTTTCCCATTTGTCATGTAGTGACAGGAGAGGTAAAGAATAGAATGGGACTATTTTTATTTGTCTTGGAAATATTAACCAGTCTCTCACACAGAGCGAAGTATAGAGTCCCTCTAGCTATCTCTCTGTCTCGCTCTCTCTGTCCTTCTCTCAAGTTGCTAAGCCCTTCTCCCTGCGACCTGTCTCGTCTATCGCCTGTCTCCTTCTGCCCTCTCTTTCCTAAATTCTGGTGAAACAGGAGACGTATCACGTGTGTTCCTTGTGGATGGAAAGTTCTAGAAGCCCGTGTGTGAGTATGGGTGTATGTGTGTGTATGGTCACTAGGGCTTTGTTCACCGGTGGATTGCTGACAACTAACTGCATCATCTCCTTACTGGCCACTGTCGTCAGCTCTCCTCAGTGTAATTTGCAAGCTCATTTCCCATTCCCAGGCTCGCATAGAGCTGTCTATCTATCTATTTATCCATCTATCTCTTATGATTTGTAACTACAATATGGAGTCCCAATACACATCCAGAGGGAGCAATATTTCCCATACAAGCACCTGTTGGTGATGACCCTACTCCCACATGCTCACCACCTCACTCGCTCCTACTCCACAACAGTCCGCTACATACATCTTACCACCAAGCAAGGTGGTCAAGTCCTCCCACCCTCTCTATTTCTGCAACATTTCCCTCCTTTCTTGATATCTCGTCCCACTGACCAACCTCTCCTCAAATATACCCCCTTACCCACCAAATATTCTAATCTATTTCTAACTGCCTTGGGAATATCGTTTTCAGTGTTCAGCGTCATCGGACATGGCATCACAGATACCCGTATTATTAAAATCTATTGTCGAACTTGTAATTATGAATCTCGTATGATGGCTCTAAACAACTATACCATAATAACTTTTCGCTTCCCATCTTCAGTCACCACCACCACAGTGTCCGGCGCATTACACATCATGATATTTTTGGTCCTGCTACCCTTTGTCCTACGATTCATGTACTATGTGTGTCCATTGTCTGTCATGAAATTGCAAGGATAGTATAGGGCCAGTATTCACTGTTACAGAGGCATTTCGTTGGTGTGGTTTTGTTAGGAAAATTGCGTAGTCTAGTCTTGTTTGTGCACTCAGTAATGCAAATGGTCAATCCAGATCCATGTCAACACAGTAGATGACGTCTGCAACGATTGAGTGTGACAAACGGATATATAAAGAACTGCAGCACTAGCCAACATTATGCATGTCTGTCCGTTGTCTGCCATTATACCACAAGGTGGCAACGGCTACACAAAATATGTCGGTGGCGTGGTGCTCCTGGGAGAGCGTAATATTGTGTATGGTCTACGTGTGTTTGTGCAGGGAATCACGTAATTCACTTCACTTATCTATTCACATGCCTGCCAAAATAGCAGTCAACTTCGCCGTTTTGGTGACTATACAGACTGAGCATTGAACACTCTTTCACCTCCGAGCAGTCTGAATGAGGTCCTGTTTTCAAGCAATAGAAACATTAAGTAGTGCATTGAACAATGCAATCTTGTGTGTAAAATATGGAGTGTTTTATGCAGCGTGTCATCATATAGATTTATACAGTATACCACAGCCAAGGATTAGCTGGACCAACGGTAGGATAAAGGTTGAGTGCTGCTGGAGCGTCCAAGTAAACGTAAGCAACATTGGTGCACCAGCACCTGGATGATAAAACCCAACCACCGTGCTCAGGAAAAATACCCCCGGGTTCGGAAGGTGCCCCATGTCATCCAGTAGATTTACACAAGTCATTCATAAGGCTGCATTCTCGTTGTAGTGATGAACTCTGGTAAGGCAGTCAATATCAGTTTTCTATCTATCTGTCTATTGCCAGACGCCTCAATCCTGTTTGGGGTGGCCACAAACAAATCGCCTCCACGTCGCCCTGTCCCCCGCCATTTCACTACCCTCCTCCCAACTCACACACCCCTCTCTCATATACCTCTCCACCCCATCCCTCCATCTCATCCTCGGCCTCCCTCTCCCTCTTCCCCCCTCCACCTCACTCACATACACTCTTTTCGTCAGCTGTCTCTCCATGTGACTCCACAGGCTCCTCTTAAATAACTCATTTCCACTGTTCTCACTCTTGACTTGTGTCCTTCCAACAACGTCCAAGCTTCACTTCCATACGTTAGAGTTGGTATCACAATACTGTCATGTAATAACTTTTTCACTTCCATGCTCACTTCCCTGTTTCTTATCACTGCTTTCAAAGAACCAGCAACCTTTCTTCCCTGCTGTTCCCTTTCAAGCACTTCACCCTCCAAACCTCCATCCTTACTCATCACACTACCCAAGTACTTAAACGTACTTACATTTTCCAATTCCTCACTATCCAACCTCGCTGTACATTCACTGACTTCACCTCTCTCAAAGACCATCACTTTACTCTTCCCTACATTCACCTTTAGATTCCGTTTCTTACACACTCTCCCAAACTCATCCACCAAGCCTTGTAGCTCCCCTTCGTCTTCACTCAACAACACAGTATCATCTGCAAACAACAGTACAGGGAGTTTCCAAACACTATCCTCTCTCACCAGGGCCACTCCAACATCCACTACCTTACCTTGTACCTCTTTTATTACCCCATTCATGTACAGATTGAACAACCATGGAGACATGACACATCCCTGTTTCAACCCAACTTTCAAAGAGAAAAATTCACTTAGTTCACCATCCACACGCAATGCAGCCTTCGCACCATCGTACATACTCTTCACAGCATTCAACAACTTCCCATCTACTCCATATATTCTTAACCCTTCCCACAATCCTTGTCTATCCACCCTGTCATATGCTTTCTCCAAATCCATGAAAGCCGCATACAACTTCTTTCCCTTCTCTAGAAACTTTTCCACTAAAGATCTAAGAATGAATATCTGATCTACACAACCTCTTCCCTTCCTAAAGCCTCCCTGTTCTTCTCCAACTAATTTCTCTGTTCTTTCTCTAACTCTGTCAATAAGTATCCTACCATACATTTTTCCTATTATACTAAGAAGACAAATGCCCCTATGATTACCACACACTTCTTTTTCCCATTTTCCTTTGTACAAGGGAATAATTATACCTGACTTCCAATCCTTCGGGACTCTACCTTCCTCCCAGACCAATCTGCACATCTTCCACATCCATTCTACTACTATCTCTCCCCCATGCTTCAGCATTTCACCACACACTCCATCAATTCCTGGGGCTTTCCCCGATTTGACTTTCTTCATTGCTTCCACAACTTCTATCCTACTGATTTCTTCCTGTCTTCTCACCTCCCTCCTTCTCCCAGCCATTCCCCAGCCACTTAAACACGCATTACTTCCATCCTGTATGTTCAACAATTCCTTAAAGTGTTCTCTCCATCTGTTCACTTTTTCTCCTTTCTCCACTAGTAATCTACCATTTTTATCTTTCACTCCCCTGCTAACTTCACTTCCACCCTGTCTTACTCTTTTCACCTCTTTCCAGAACATTTTCTTACAGTCCCTCCATTTTACACTCAAATTCCTTCCAAATTCCTCATCCACTCTCTTCTTACTCTCTTTTACTAATCTTTTCACCTCTCTCTTTCTTTCTACATATAACTCTCTCTTCCGCCTCTCAACTTCTTCCACGCCCCTATTTCTCATCCATTCATTGTATGCTTTCTTCTTTTGTGCCACAGCCTGTTTCACCTCTTCAGTCCACCACGCTGTTCCTTGCACCCCCCTCCGTCTTCTCTTCCTTCCACACACCACATCATATGCTGCACATATTTCTTCTGTAAATATCCTACACACACCTTCCACGTCTCCCATCTGCTCCAATTCATATTTGCCCAATCGTTCCTCCACTTCTTTCTTATACTATGCCTTTTTCTCATCCTCTTGTAACCTTTCCACTCTCCTTGCAACTACTCCTTCCTCTCGTCTTTCCCTTCTTCTATTCCTCCATCTTACTTGAATTCTAATTCTGGTCACCACCAAGTAGTGGTCAGAAAGTCCACTCCCCCAACCTCTATAAACTCTTGCATCCATTACATATCTTCGCATCCTTTCATCCACACACACTTAATCAATCAATCAATCATTGCCTTGCTTTCATTCAGGTTTCGTTACCCATTAAACGAGGAAGGGCCGGAATTTTGTGTGTGTGTGTGTGTGTGTGTGTGTGTGTGTGTGTGTGTGAGAGAGAGAGAGAGAGAGAGAGAGAGAGAGAGAGAGAGAGGGAGGGAGAAAGAGAGAGTGAGAGAGATTCTCTCTCTCTCTCCCTCTCTCTCTTTCCTTATATCTATCTATCTATCTATCTATATTATATATATATATATATATATATATATATATATATATATATATATATATATATATATATATATATATATAGTTATTTAAGAGGAGCATGTGGAGTCACATGGAGAGACAGGCTGACGAATGAGGATATAAAGGAGCATTGTGGTGTTGATGTGGATGTGATAGGAAGCGTTATGAGGAACACACTGAGGTGGTTTGGCTATGTGGAGAGGGTGGAGGGTGAAAGACTGACGAAGAGAATGTATGTGAGTGAGGTGGAGGGGGGAAGAAGGAGGGGGAGGCCGAGGATGAGATGGAGGGATGGGGTGGAGGGGGGTGTGAGTTGGGAGCAGGGCAGTGAAATGACGGGGGACAGGGCGACTTGGAGGCGATTTGTTTGTGGCCACCCCAAACGGGATTGAGGCGTCTGGCAAAAGATATTTACATATATATATATATATATATATATATATATATATATATATATATAGATAGATAGATTAGATAGATAGAAAGATAGATATAGATATAGATGTATGTATGTATATCCATCCATACAGTCTTTTCAATGCCTTGTGTAAATCTAGTGCATGACATGGGGCAGCTTCCGAACCCGGGGGTATTTTTCCTGAGCGCGGTGGTTGGGTTTTATCATCCAGGTGCTGGTGCACCAATGTTGCTTACGTTTACTTGGACGCTCCAGCAGCACTCAACCTTTATCCTACCGTTGGTCCAGCTAATCCTTGGCTGTGGTATACTGTATAAATCTATATGATGACACGCTGCATAAAACACTCCATATTTTACACACAAGATTGCATTGTTCAATGCACTACTTAATGTTTCTATTGCTTGAATACAGGTTCTCATTCAGACTGCTGGAAGGTGAAAGAGTGTTCAATGCTCAGGCAGTATAGTCACTAAAACGGTGAATTTGACTGCTATCTTGGCAGGCATGTGAATAAATAGGTGAAGTGAATTACACGACTCTCTGCTCAAACACACGTAGACCATATGCAATATTACACTCTCCCAACAGCACCATGCTACCGACATATTTTGTGTAACAGTGGCCACATACTAAAAGCTTGCGTTATATTGGCAGACAAGAGACAGACATGCATGGTAAAGGAAATATTGCTCCCTCTGGATGAACAGTGTGTGAGTGTAGACACATGATCAAATAGTATAATGTGTTTGGAGCTAAAGAGGGCCTGAATGTGTAATACTTGTATTGTTAGGGCTTCGTAGCCAACATTTATATATATGTAACTCTTTAATCTTGTAACAGGCGAGTCTTGAGTTTTGGTTAAAGTTATTTTGGTAACTGAAAAACAGGAGGAGTTAAAGATGAATACAGGGAGTTGATCTTGATTTATTATCTTTAGAGAAAGTCTAAGTTGAGCAGCGTATGTATTATAAAGGGACTTAATATACTAACCAAGTCTAGTTGGTCCCCTCTTCTTATTCACTCTCTCCACTACCTGCCGGTTCTATGGCCAGTCCCCTTCTGAGCTCAGATTCCTACATTCTCGTTTACCAGGGGCTGTGTCACATGTGTTATACTGTTGTTGAAATGTTCTAGAAACCTGTGTGTGTATGTGTGTATGTGTGTGTATGGTCACGAGGCGCTGTTTGTGGGGTATTGTGCTGGTATGAGAAATTCTGGAGAGGTGCTAACGTCATTTCCTTTCGGCCCCTAGGTTTGACATTGACCTAACCTCTAGACTATATATGTATGTTGCTAGCTATTATGCATTAAGATATTTTAAACTCCTGACATCGCTCGGTCACACAGCTGGCGGTCCTCCGAGAGCAATCATCATTGGCATATGCTTATCTGTTATTTCATAATATTCTTTTTCTTCACTCTTAATACATAATATTGATTATAATATTGTACAGATATAATATTCATGGTAATATTGCAATGATCCGGTACTATTACATTTTAAACAAGTTGTATACATAATTGAATAAATTCAATATGGTTAAATTAGTTAGTGTATGACATTTTGTAAGATGTGTATGTATGACAGTAAAATGCATATATGCAAAAAAAAAAAAAAAGTTCAAAGTTAAGATTATGGTAAGAGCTATTAGTATTTCATATAGAGATAATGATGCTAGTATACTTCTATATCATGTGTCATTCTTCTTTTTTTTTTTTTTTAAATAAAATTAATACTATGTGCAAAATATGTACACTTCATTCTGGGGGTTAGCTTGAATGCTTACTTTACCCCCACTAAATACTGACTCCAAATTTACAATTCTTGCATGCATTCTGTGCATCGCGAACAGCACTACTGCAAATACAATACAGAAGATTATAAAGACAGTAGGTGCTGGGTTATACACATAATATGGGTTGAACATACTCAAACTCAAATCTTGCCAGGGCTTCATTGTTTCATTGATCAGTTGCATAGTTTCAAACTTAGGTGAAGTCAACTTAATACTTGTGCTCATGTTTAAGTCCATATCAGGCAGTGGGTGGAAATGTTTGTGTGTATGATTGAGAATGGCGTAGTGATTGATGGTGGATAAAGTAGACATGGCTGGTGTAAATACCGCACAGTAGTCTGGTGCTATGTATAATCCTGATGCTGAAGTATGAGATGGTGGTATATCTGGACAGACTATGTAAACTAATGTGTTATGACTGAAATAAAAAAAACTGTGAGGGTCCGATGCGTTGATGGTGTACAAGCTTATCTGGAGCAAAAGTGAAGTTGCAGTCAGTATGAATGTTGTGATTTCTTATGATAGCCATTTCACAAGGGGCTACTTCAGTAGGCTGAAACGTGAAACTGGACGCAGGACAAACGTGAACAGCATGTAAGGATGCGCAGCACTTTTGTTCAATCGTTGATTCACTTGCGAAAGTGACAGTGTTCAGTTTCTTGGAGACCATGATGAGTTCTGTGTCTGTGTTGATGTCGATGATGACCAAAGGGTTATTATTCTTAGAAGGGAAGGGGTGTATTTCGTATACTGTGAACAGGTCGTCAGTTATGAATGGTACATGAACTACTACTTATGTTGGTGTTAGTGTTGGTGGTCTAAGTGAGCAATTCCTATTGCTATGTAGAGGAGAATCGATAGCATAAGTCCCTTCATAGTTACTTACCGAGAAAGAAAATCTGTTAATTTTCTAATATTGTCATGATATGGTCGATGATATTGATGATGTGCATTACAGTTGACTAACGTAGGACAATAACTTGATTATTTCATTTATAGAAGGAGTTTAAATCGATATTTAAGTCTTGTAAATGATGTACAGTACTTTTTATTGGAACAGTTGCACCTATGTTTGATTGTTTGGTATATGACCTTAATTTATTTTTGTAATCATTGTTGTTTTCTTGACTGGTTTTATGAGTTACGTCCGGTTGTTCGGTGATATCCGAGGCTGAATAATTATTGGATAGTTCCCTTGAAACTCGTTTTCAATGGTCAATATGAACTTGTTTCTCTTCGCCACTTGACAGTGATCTAATTAAAACTTTGTTTGCTTTTATGTTAATTACTCTGTATGGCCCTCAGATTTTGAGGATAATTTATTGTCTCTCATATGAATGATACCATAAACAATGTCTCCTAAGCTGATAGGCGAATCTCTTGCCTTTTTATCAAATGCCTCCGTCATTTCTTCCTTGGACATCGTTAATTGTTTTTTTTACTCTTTTGTGTATGTCCTGGAATTCACGTAAACGGAGTTTAGAGTAATCATCGTAGTTGTATATGGGCAGACTGTCACCTTCTAGGAGCTCATATGGTAGTTTTTTATCTGTCCCATATATAATGAAATGTGGTGTGTCACCTATGGATTTATTTATAGATCCATTAATTGAGGCTTCTACTCTGGAAATCCAATCATCCCAGCTTGCATAATTTTCATTGAGAATGTGTCGTAGCACATCTAATACTTTTTTGTTTTGTCTCTCTACTAACCCGTTAGATGCTGGGTGATAGGCTAAAACGTTAACCTTATTGATATTGTACTGTTTACATATTTATTGTAAGATATTAGAAATAAATTCTCCTCCATTATCACTTATATTACCTTTGAGTTAGGAAAGCGACATATTACATTATCTATTATTGCCTTTGCTACTGTCTCTGCTGTTTTATCTTTAATTGGGATTGAAAATACATAACGGGAAAAATGATCCGTTGCTACGAATAGGTATTGGTTATTATTGTATGATAACGGCATCTTGAGTAAATCAATCGCGACAAGGTCCCATGGTTGATGTGGTACAGGGTAATTACCCATCAGTGCAGGTGAAATTGGGTATGCTTTGTGTTTTGCACATGATTCATATCTGTCTATATGACTGTGTATATCATTTCGTAATGATGGCCAGTAATATAACAACTGGGCTTGTTTGAATGTCCTAGCCTTTCCAGGATGTCCTGCATGTGGGCTATTGTGTATCGTTCGTAATACTTGGGGTATCATGTCATTAGGTACTACCAATTTGTTATAATTTCTTTGGCGTTTTGGTTGTCCTGGGTTGATCTTGTATAAAGTATTATTGACTATTGTGAATTTTTCGAGTGATACATGCTGTTTGGGTATTTGTATGTCATCTCCACTTTGTAATTTGTATATAACTTTAGACCATATTGGATCAAGTCTTTGTGCATTTGCGATATCATCGTGGTTTGGGATGTGTCCTTTGAGATCTAATGCCGGGACCTGAATTGTGTTCGAGTTCCTAGATAATGCGTCGGCTACTAGATTCATTTTACCTTGTATAATTATAATGAACATGTACATTGTAGTTTTCGACCGTACATTTCCATCTTCCTCTCCTCCCAGGGAGGAGTTTTTCTTTAAACATACCCACTAGCGGTTTATGGTCGGTGAAAAAGTGTTTTTCGTAACCATATACCAAATCTCGAAACTTTTGTAATGCAAAAACCACTGCAAGTGTCTCTAAGTCTGTAGTGCAATAATTTTTCTCTGCACCTTTTATTTGTCTGCTGGCAAATGCAATTGGTTGATTCTTTCCTCTTTTATCTTCTCGCATCAGTACAGCCCCTAATCCTTTAACTGATGCGTCTGCACATATAATAAATGTTTTTGTGAAATCCGGGTATGCCAAACAAGGTCCATTTGTTAGTTGAATTATTAATTTGTTAAATGCTTGTTTTTGTTCTTCTTCCCATTGGATTATTGCATTTTGTTCAGTAGTTGGAATAGAGGAAAATTTGGGTTGTTTGGACACTGCTACTCCTCACCCTGCCCTATGGTGGGATAGGAGGTCCGGATGATGATGGTGATGATGGTGGACATGTTGAGTGCGGGAAGAGAGGAAGAGGCGACCTTGATTGCTCGACAGATGAATTGATGGAATAAATTTTGAGGGCTGTTGCTTCTCCTGATCATAAAGATGCTCTGCTTTTGTACCGAAGGTGCTTTCTAGAGTGTATGCATGAGAAATGTTAACCTGTATGGTGAAGAGTTGTCCTGAAAGAGAAAAGGGTACATTTGGATTGGAGCGCACAGAGAAAAGAATGCTTGAGATGGGTGGGTATGATTTCCCTAAGTAACAGAAATCAGAATATTCAGAATAAGAGTAATGTGCTGCGAGAGACATCTAGTATAAGTAATTTTAGAGAGCTGATGCAAACTGATGGTCATGAAGGCATGGAAAACCTGAGAGGAGGGATAAGGATGGTTGCCTGAGCAGGATCATAGGTGTGAACTTGGAGAGAAGAGTGGCTAGGGGCAGCATTAAGATATGGTGTGAAGTTCCGCCTCTAGGTCTCCAGGCAAGATGACTGAGCAGAACAAATAATGGCTAAAGATCTTGTTTTGGAGATGCCATTAGGGGAAAGGACCTACACAAGTCAGTTTAGTTATTAGTGTCTAGCTGCGATATTCTAGTACGGTTAGGAAGCTTACTAACCCCTCTTCCTTACAGATATATTTCTGATTCTGCTGCGTTACCGTATTCTTGTGTGTTATTCATGGAAAGACATAAGAAGCAAAATTAGAGATATTAATGCGTAGTTTAGAGATTAAATAGTTAAGGACGAGAGTTTAGAGATTAAATAGTTAAGGACGAGGTGTTAGGGTGCCTTCTTACACAACAAGAATACGGGCCTAAATGTACACGCTGGAAGTGACGCGATAGAGTTTTGAAGCAATCCTCAGTGCGATTATGTCTTGCAGCCCACAGTGAAGGGTTTAACAAACAGACATACTAGATGTATGAAAAGTAGTTGCTTAAATAACTTACTCATTAGCACTGTCAATACATTTTCATCACAGCTGCATTCACTGCAAGCTGCTGGTACGTTTAAGCTAAGACTGCATCTTTTGAAATGAAAAGTTTGATAAATTCACTGTACCTTCTATTAATTTCATGTTACCGTTAATTTAATAAGGGAAATATATAACACGTTTTTAC
This sequence comes from Coenobita brevimanus, assembly GCF_032717465.1. NCBI lineage: Eukaryota > Metazoa > Arthropoda > Malacostraca > Decapoda > Coenobitidae > Coenobita > Coenobita brevimanus. The sequence continues at coordinate 18,565,804 of NC_136956.1, forward strand.
TTGTATGATCTTTTCTCCTGTTGTTGTTACTGTGCAAATCTACGGTGAATTATTATTTTTATCGTTAACTTCCACCTTCTCTTCTGTGGCTGCAAAATTTGGTAAAAGTATGACGAGTTGAGGCGCAGAGAGCCGTGATGATTTTTCTATCTTGAAGTTTCCTGCTTAATAATGAAGTTGGCTAACGACTTAACTCTGCACCAGCTGCCGTCATCTCATGAGTCATCATATTTCCAAATAAATTACTTCACACACACACACACACACACACACACACACACACGCACTCACGCAAGTGTGCGCTTTTTGTGCTTTTGGTGATGCTTAGTGGAGACTGTTTTGACGCTCTTCTGCTATAATTGACTTTTCTTGGGAAAAAAGAAAATCTTGTACCACTGGAAGACAATTTCCAATAACAGTTTCAAAGAGCATGACGTGCCACGATTGGTTCAACAGCTGGAAGATAATGTTTTTGTGTTCCTCGGGCGTGGGAAAATTACAAGCCTATTGGGCAAGAATTTTACACACCAAATTTCGGCTGAACTTGGTTTTCTCACTGGCTTCGTTTGCTCAGACATTGATATAGGAAAAAACAAAAGCATTTTCTGTTGTAAAAAAAAAAAAAGAAAATACGGGAAACACGAAATTAATTGAAATGTCAAGGTAAAATATATTGAGGAACGTAACTCTTTCCGTCATGCTGTGTGCAAGGGAACATATAAAACATTATTGTGACATTCCATTGACTTTATATTGCAATTTTTATCCTGATATGTGTGGCAGGGAGAGAGAGAGAGAGAGAGAGAGAGAGAGAGAGAGAGAGAGGAGGGGAAGTACGTATTGTAGCCGTTTTTAATAAATCACTGTCAGTACGCAATTTCAACTTTTGCATTATGTATTTTGTATATGGTTGAAACGGTATATGAAGTATATGAGTGAGGGTGGGTTGAGTTGAGGAGAGGCAGTCTGATGGTGAAGGACATGGTAAAATAACGGCAGTTTCTTTGTGGTCAACCTTTCTGGGCTAAGGTGCCTGTTTATCGAGATACTAGAAATTTTTAGTAGCAAATTTAATGCAAGATTAGGCTACCTGGATTAAGATTGCCGGACAATATTAGTTTGTTTTATTATCATTATTTTTTCCTTCATCAACCAGTGATAAGAAACAGGGAAGTGGGCATGGAAGTGAAAAAGTTTCTACATGACAGTATTATGATATCAACTCTAACGTATGGAAGTGAAACTTGGACGTTGTTGGAAGGACACAAGTCAAGAGTGAGAGCAGAGAAAACGAGTTATTTAAGAAGAGCCTGTGGAGTCACATGGACAGACAGGCTGAGAAATTACGATATAAAGGAGCGTTGTGGTGTGGATGTGGATGTGATAGGAAGCATTAGAAGGAACACACCGAGGTGGTTTGGCCATGTGGAGAGGATGGAGGGTGAGAGACTGGCGAGGGGAGTGTATGTGAGTGAGGTGGAGGGGGGAGAGGGAGGGGGAGGCCGAGGATGAGATGGAAGGATGAGGGTGGAGAGGTATATGAGAGAGGGGGAGGTGAGTTGGGAGCAGGGCAATGAAATGGCAGGGGACAGGGCGGCGTGGAGGCAATTTGTTTGTGGCCACCCCGTACGGGATTGAGGCGTCTGGCAATAGACAGATAGATAGATCATGGCATTTTATTCCACTTGGGAGAGACCTTACGGTAGACTGCTGAGAAGCACTATCATTTAAGAATTTAATAGGATGAGCACTGTTGTAGTTTGTTGCTACTACCGAGTCTTTCATTCAACTTAGGTAAGACTCCCACCTTTCGGAGCAAAGATGTGAAATGGTTCAGATTCTTATTTCGATAGCACTTTAGCACTTCCACAAATTACCATCCCTAGTTTTTCTTTGTAGATTTTTATATTGCCCAGAGTGTCATATTTAACTGTTGGAAAATATATGCTCAAAATGGACGAAAGATCTCTCCCAGTTGTTGCTCTGCCTGGGGACCTACAGACATACTATTAAAATACCCTCACCATTCAATCTCGTATTGTCGTTGGGTAAGGAAGCTCCAAAACACCGTTTTCTAGGTGACTTATTTTGTTTATTATACGTTACTGTCGTCTTCCATGTTAAAAAAAGTCCTTCCACTAACGCCATGCTTTACATAACTAACATACAGACGCCCCAAGAAGTGATGGTAGAGTTTCAGATTGCTTTGGTAACTCTACGCTGTCATACTTTCAATGAAAACTTAGTGAATATCACGTAAGACGTCTGTGCCTTCATCACGTCATTTCGAATGAAATATATATATCACGATAAGAATCATGTACTGTAGAATGAGTAACATAAGGTAGTGATATATTAGAAGTTAGCACTTACATACGTTTCGTGATTTGAATATTTGACGCACGACACCCAATATAACTCAGTCTTCCTGATGTATTTGATTCCCAGGAATTCAAATACAGATGCTCTAGTTTCGAAGTCCAGTTAACCCACCGCATCCTGGGAAATTTTTCACCAATGCCCCCCCCCCCCCAATCTCGGCAGATTAAAAAAAAAAATGGGGGCCAAAACCTCCGCTTTTTTATGAGAAACGTCAAAAATTCAGAGAGAAAATGCTCAGTTGAGTTTAGAAATGCTGATACAGGTAACAGTACCCTCACCTTAATTGGTACCGTGTTATCTCAGGCAAGGCTTCAGAGAAGACATTTTCTATGGGAGGGTAAATATTCCAAACCACTCAAAATAGGTAAATATTTATTTATTTGGTACGAATTAATATGTAGTACAAGATTATATTGGTTTTCACACACTGATATAGGCGATACAATTTCTATGGGAGAGTAACTTTTCCAAACCACTCAAAGTAGGTAAATATTTATTTGGTACGAATTTATATGTAGTACAAGATTATATTGGTTTCCACACATTAATATAGGCGATACAAGTGTTGTTCACTCACCAAACACATCAACATATGGCACCTTCCTTTACGACGTTACCGCCTTATTGATTATGCTTGTTTATTCCTCTGGTTTGTTTCTTCCTTTGTCTTCCACCTCGGGAATGACTTTCGCCTTGAATTTCATCATTGGAGAGACAGTGGTGCGACATGTCTTTACTGGCCAGGTCACAGCCAACAGGTGAGTTGCTGAGAAAATGGTGTGTAAGGGTGAAGGGGGGTCAGGTGGGGCCAGGCAGTATCTTCGCCTGGTGTTGGGTTGAGGAACGTCTTCCACATTCGCCTATCAAAAATCACCCGGGAAATTTGACAAAAAACATGCAAATAATGGAACTCGCAATTGCAAAACATATGGGTACGTCATCGTGTGTCATGTTGACAAAACACGGTGACATATCCATACATCAATGGAACGCCTTGGGTTAAGGAAAATTCTTGTGACTGCAATACACTACCTTGTTTTCAAATGCTACAGTCATGATATAGCAACATGAATGCCACAACAACGAAATAATTCATAATAATGATACCCTACTTGCTGCCACAACAGCAAGACCATTTTGCATTTTATTCCTTGTCTTCTCCTTGCTTATTACCAGCCGCAATAGCGAAGCTGGTGTTGTTTTCAATTGTGTGTGTGTGTGTGTGTGTGTGTGTGTGTGTGTGTGTGTGTGTGTGTGTGTTAGCACAATAACTTCACAACCTTTCAAAATGTCATCACGAAATTTTACAGTTATCTAGAGGAAAAAAAATTAAAACGATCACGAGTTCGAAATTGGTGATAATAAGATCAAAGGTCTGTCTGTCTGTTACCACGAAAACTTCGCAACCGCTCAAGATATCATCACAAAGTATTTTCAGGTGTGAAGTAGACATGAATATCTCCTAAGAGTTCGAAATTGGTGAAAGTAGGTAAACGTCAGGGTAATAGTCCGAGGAGCGCTATATATGTATTGGCTCGTGGCTGGTTTGATCATCCCCTTTGAGAGAGCCTCTAGTAATATTTATAATTAGCTACGTTATTCCCAATTGATGGTATATTATTTTCTTTTAGAAGGAGATATGACAGATTTTACCCTGTTCTGTTACACTAGACAATAAAGAGGACCAGGACATGAGTTTATAAACTTGTGTAGTGCAAAGCACATACTTTTTGTTCGAACTTTAAATTTGTAATATCCTTCTTTTTTAAACAGCTGTCCTGCTTCACCAAAAATTCTGACTTGGAAGTTCTGTCCTCAGTGATTTATTTATAAACCTCTGTATTTTATAACTCCCGCCCATTGTTTATACACTGAGGATACTAAGGTATGACACAAGTTGGCATTCTCCAAGGAGCACTCTAGACAAATTTTCTAGGTTCTTTTTTTATATTCCATTCGCTGGTAGTCCTCTGGCTTATGGTAAATCTTCCAGAGATTTTTCTTAATGGAAAATGGGTCAAATACAGTGTAATAACTGTATGTCTTTGAGTAATAGTTGTCTCCTTTCTAACCATTTAAAATAGCCAACTAACTTACGCCATTTCCCGCTTTCTGTCGTCGTCCATGAAGACAACAAAAGCGGAAATAAATGACTTGGAATTGTTCCCTAGCATTGTAACGGAAATTATTGTATAAGTAATAATGACTCATTTTTATTGTTTATTGAAGCCCTTTTCTTTTCAGGCCAACACCACTAAACAAATTATGCATGTTACCATACTAGATTTGAACTCCAAAAATTATTCCTGACTATCCCTGAGCAATAGTTCTGAAATTTCAGTTAGTTCCATTTAGGATTTCATTCTATCGTAACTAACGAACTGCTTCCTACAATTTCTAAATATATCGGTAGTCAAGCATTTACTTACTTTCTGTAACAATTTTACATAATAGGTTTTACCTTGTAAAGATATAAGGAAGAGTATGTGTATTATTGCTGACCGAAATCTTCAGGATACTCAGCAGTCACGTCTTTGGCTGACTGTGCAAAAGAATATTAGCCACTTCAATGGTCACTGCTCCACTGAATTGTCTGCTTGCATCCCTCCACCACTACGGAGGGCGCGTAGCACCTGTCTAGTAACAAACACTCATCCCTTTTCTGTCCAACTCTCTTACAAAAGAGTTAATCGCTGCTCCCAGTCCTACATGTATGCAATAGGTCAGTTCTGGAACTGTCTTCCTCTGTTTGTATTTCCTAAAGCCAATGCCCTTCAGTCTTTCAAACGCAGTGTGTCCAGGCATCTCAAAATGAACAGATCTTGAGTCTGGCTTTCCGTTATCTTGTCTTTGTTTTTTTCTAGGAGGGAACTATCTTACAGGCTCTGGTCTTTGGTTCCTTCTTCCATGCAGTAAAAAAAAATATATAAGGAAAAGGTGTCAGGAAGCAACAGTACTGTCATACCGCAGTGTAGAATGTTCTATAACTGGTGCCAATGGCAAAATAGTTGATTGCTGACCATTGTAAATAGTAAAGTAGTTGACCGCTGACGATTATAAATGGCAAAGTATTGGACTGCTGGCCGCTGTAAATGGCAAAGAAATGGACCGCTGACTGTTATTAATGGCAAAGCAGTGGACCGGTGACCATAAGGACGCAAGAGTAGTACAGAACTGAGGAAGGGAGCGGGCTAAGGATTGGATTTCTTTCAAACAATCTTATCCGATCTTCCATTATGCATTTCATAAAAACACCTAGCTAATGTCATCACACGAGTCCTGCATGAGACAGCCTTAGCATGTATTCAGCATGGGTGGTGGGTACTGACGCCGAAGTAGTGACACCTGAAGAGATAAACTTTTGAAGGGGTGTTTGTTGTATGTTATGCTTAGGAAGGCCACTGGGTCTTCAGGAACTGGCTGAATAATGCCTCTAATCAGGAAGACTTCCGCCGCCCCATCCTCTTCCTCCCTAGACAAAAACCGCGCCGTGCGCACTCCCAACGAGCACTGGAGTGACGAAAAAGTCGCTCATAGTTAAAGAAAACTTATATGGCGAATCGGCGATGGTAGGCATGAATGAAAACAAATGCCATCATATTAAAAGTTAAATTTCGCTTTGGATAATGTTCTGACAGTGAGAAAATATTATTATTGTTGTTGTTATTATTATTATTATTATTATTATTATTATTAACTTTGGGGGATGAAGTGCGTGAAAGGGTACAGCAGGGAAGTAAGGTTGTTGGTTCACTGAAAGCTGTGATAAGAAATAGGGAGGTGAGTATGGAAATTATGAAGTCACTGCATGATAGTCTTGTGATCCCTACCCTGACGTATGGAAGCGAGGCGTGGACCTTACAAGAGGGAAACAAGTCAAGAGTGAGAACAGTGGAAATGAGATACTTGAGAGGAGGATGTGGAGTGACATGGAGGGACAGGTTGACGAACGAAGAAGTGAAGGAACGTTGTGGGGTGGATGTGGATGTGGTTGAGAAGATTAGGAGAAATACACTGAGGTGGTTTGGACATGTGGAGAGAATGGAGAATGAAAGACTGACTAAGAGGATGTATGTAGGTGAGGTGGAGGGAGGGAGAGGGAGGGGTAGACCGAGGATGAGGTGGAGGGATAGAGTTGAGAGGTATATGAGGGAGGGGGGGTGAGCTGGGGGGAGGTTAATCAAATGGTGGGTGACAGAGCGACTTGGAGGCGTTTTGTCTGCGGCCACCGTTTGCGGGATTACGGCGTCGGGCTATAGATAGATAGATAGATTATTATTATTAGTAGTAGTAGTAGTACAAGTAGTAGTAGCAATAGTAGTAGTATCATGGCGTCCTACTGATGATTTTATTCAGTTTAAGAGCTAGTGCTGGTGGGTTAGTAGTGGCTGGTGATATTCTGGGAGAACATGAGGGACAGCGAGGATGAAAGAGGGAGGGAGACTTAAAGTCTGCAGTGAATAAACAAGTGTGGATGAGTTGGGAGGTCGTTAGGAGGGAAGCAGTGAAAAGGGGAGGGAGAAAAATGTGACGGAAAGAGTGAAAATGTTGGAAGAGAGAGAGAGAGAGAGGAAAATATTGGAAGAGGAGGAGGACTCTGGACGCAGGAAGGGGGTACACTAGGGCAGGAAGAGGAGGGAAGAGGAAGGAAGGCAGGAAATGAGAGGGTAATGGAGGGGGGGGGATAGTGGCGCAGGAGGAGTATGTTGGATGCAAAGAAGGAGATTTTAGGGAAGAAATATGTAGCAGAATAGAGATATGAAAATTGTAATGTGGAGAGAGAGAGAGAGAGAGAAATGATATCCAGTACAGAAGCCATCTTTAAAAACAATCCCACAATTTTTTTTTACGTATCAGACAAAAGTTCAGTCGGTACGGTTGAACGAGTGAATGGGTACTGAATAGCAGGTAACATCTCAGTTGTTGATAGAAACAGTTACAGGAGTGGACACCTCCTCTTGGTTCAGTGATTACATATTTCAATTAGATGTCCTGCTGTCCTTGTCTCACCTCCTTCCTCCCAACCTTCTTTTTTTTGTTGCTTTCTGCACCTAATCAATGTTCACCTAATCACTTCATTTATTTTCTGCTTCCCATCACATCAGCAGCTGACTTCCTCTCTCTCTCTCTCTCTCTCTCTCTCTCTCTTTATCCTCTCCCCCTCTCATCTCTGTTTGTCTATCTGTTTTCCTGTGTTTTATGTGTGTGTGTGTGTGTGTGTGTGTGTGTGTGTATACCTCTCTCCCTACACTCTCCAATATTAAATCAAATCCCAACACATGACAGGATTGTTTTCCTATTGAACTGGAAATGACAGTCTTCCTGTCTCCTTCCCTCTCGACCTTCCTTTCAATCCTCCATTCTCTCTCTCTGCCTCTGCTTGTCTTCCTATACAACACTTTCCCTCTCCGTCTCCCTTTGTCTCTCGTTCTGTTTTTTTCAGTTCTTCGCTTTCCCCCTCCAGTGCTGGCCATGACCCCTGAAAGGCCAGGCTGGTGTACTGTTCCGACTGCTTGCTGGTCCATAGAGTTGGTCAGCTTTAGAAATTGGCCACAGAATTATCCTGGTCAAAAACCTGGCCCGTTGTGTTCACACCTTACACTACACACGCTCCCACTGGCACTCCGGCCTGCTTCATCTGAGGTGCTCCTGTCTTTTCTCTTTTTTGACACCTGCTTTATGTGATATGAGTTCAGTTCTTCTCTGCTTTCAAATGCCTCATGCCCCTGATCTGACCCACATTACGGTTCTGTCGTGTAACCAAAAGTACTCAGGTGCTATAAACTTTCACCTGTTTATCGTGCTCCTAATGGGACTCATAGTCCTCTATCACACTGGCAGATTTGTCGACGATCTTCAGGCATTTGTCTCGGATTTTCAGAACAAAAACGAGAGAAGTCAAGGTACTCTTAATGTATGTAAGCCGTGCAACTATCGGCTTATCCACAGAACACGTTTGAAATGATAAAAGGGAATATTTCTTTCAAACGGTGGTCTACTTGAGAAGATGATGCTAAGAACAAAGATTTTTTTTTTTTTTTTTTTTTGGGGGGGTAACAACAGTGAAAATTAATGCACACAAAACCGTATAACAACTCTCTCTCTCTCTCTCTCTCTCTCTCTCTCTCTCTCTCTCTCTCTCTCTCTCTCTCTCTCTCTCTCTCTCTCTCTCCAGTATATTAGGGTTGGTCGAAGTTGGCATCAGAAAGTGAATAAACATCCACAAGTTGTTGTTTGATGTACAATATGTGAAAATCACAAAGAAATGCATTTTGATGAAATAAGTGTCAACTTTTCATGTCTTGTCATGGTGTTCATGTCTTTTATTAATATCTCATGCTCTGACAGAACACTTTTCATTCAATTTCAGGTTTTCTGTTTTGAAAAGCCGAAAGTGAAAACAAGGCCCCTGACACGAAAGAAAATCAAAGAAAAGTATGGAGGTGGTCCATGTGATTTATTATTGACTGATCCAAGCACTTACAGGCAACTGATTCAGTACTATTATTACCTTCATTATGCTAACCCTTGTGCAGATTTTGGGGTCATAGTGCAGGGGTTAGCAAAGACTTATAATCCATTTGATCTTCAGTGAATCCGAGGTTGCCTGTAATTAATGACAAATCCATTGACACAAAAGTTAACGAGCTACTCATGAGTGTGAAAGACATTAATCGCAAACATGCTAAAGCGGCCGTCAACCGAAACATGGATGGCAAATTGGACAAACTCTTTGATATATCTGCCAGTTCCTGTTCTCTGGATATTGTGCCTTGCAGTGATTCAAGAGTATAATGCAAGAAGGATAAATTTGCACAAGAACACATCATCTGTGTCTGTCCTTCAGCTGCAAAGGTGCCACTTGAAGAAAGAGCGTATCTTCGGGATCAGCGATCAAAAACAGGTCCTAAGGGTGCATTCCAGATGTCTACAGTGGACACAGCTGCTACCAAAAAAGAGGGGAAGGTCAAACAGAGATAGCAACATGTTTCACCTCAGGAGGATATCGAGCTAGCTGAATCTTCCATATAGCCTACAGAGTTGCCATGACTTACAAGTAATTCATAGTTCTGAGATTAGTTTTCTTTTATTTACATTTATCAAAATATATAAGTAAATGTGTATTAAACACCTACATAAAAACAGTACGTAAAACGAACCCTGGTTATTATTTTCCACATATTTTCAGGTAGGAGAAGGTGAATGGCAGCCCAGCAAGAGACCTTCAGGAGACTACAGCCTTCTGAAGTTTCCCAGATTTGCTATGGAGCTTGTCAGAGGTGAATGTTCATCATTTCTGGGTGGTGTTCTCGGGAATGCCTTGCTCCATGACATCAAACATCTACTGAGACCTGAAGTTGACATCAATCACATCCTAATTAATAAGTGTAAATTAGACAGGACTAAAGCGAAAGTTAGACTAATTAGTGATGCTGTGGAGTCCGAGGCAAAGACACAGCTCGTTTGTATTGGTGTGGATGGAAAAGTGGAAGAAAACACCTTGACTTACGAAGAAACAGACACACCTGAAGGGGAAACTGTCCTCCGAAAGTGTGTTGCTGCAGAACATCACCTCAGCATCACCTGTGAAGATGGCTACTTGACACACAGAACAATACCTGTTATTGGTGCTACTGGTGACGTTCTTGCTCAGGAGACATTAAGTGTTCTGCAAGAATATGACAGTCTTGAAAGTATCCGTGCCATTCTTCTTGATAATACTGCAACCAACACTGGCTGGAATAGTGGTTTAGTGGTAAAACTGGAGGAAATTCTTCAGAGGAATCTGCACACTGTTGGTTGCATCCTTCATCAGACTGAACTTCCACTAAGAGCTCTTTTTAAAAAATTGGATGGAGTTACAACTGGCTCAAGAAACTTTAGTGGGCCCCTTGGGCAAAGGTGCCCAGAAGATATTTATGATGAACCTCAAGTACAGTTTGAGGC